>NC_090414.1:20860283-20862783 GCF_036365525.1 Heterodontus francisci | reverse complement strand
CACTCCACACACACACTCCACACACACACTCCACACACACACTCCACACACACACTCCACACACACACTCCACACACACACCACACACACACTCCACACACACACTCCACACACACACTCCACACACACACTCCACACACACACTCCACACACACTCCACACACACACTCTACACACACACACTCCACACACACACTCCACACACACACTCCACACACACACTCCACACACACACTCCACACACACACTCCACACACACACTCCACACACACACTCCACACACACACTCCACACACACACTCCACACACACACTCCACACACACACTCCACACACACACTCCACACACACACTCTACACACACACTCCACACACACACTCCACACACACACTCCACACACACACCACACACACACTCCACACACACACTCCACACACACACCACACACACACTCCACACACTCACTCCACACACACACCACACACACACTCCACACACACACTCCACACACACACTCCACACACACACTCCACACACACACTCACACACACACTCCACACACACACACTCCACACACACACTCCACACACACACTCACACACACACTCCACACACACACTCCACACACACACTCCACACACACACTCCACACACACACTCCACACACACACTCCACACACACACTCCACACACACACTCCACACACACCACACACACACTCCACACACACACTCCACACACACACTCCACACACACACACCACCCACACACTCCACACACACACCCACACACACACTCCACACACACACTCCACACACACACTCCACACACACACTCCACACACACACTCCACACACACACCACACACACACTCCACACACACACTCCACACACACACTCCACACACACACTCCACACACACACTCCACACACACACTCCACACACTCCACACACACACTCCACACACACACTCCACACACACACTCCACACACACACTCCACACACACACACCACACACACACTCCACACACACACCACACACACACTCCACACACACTCCACACACACACACTCCACACACAACTCCACACACACACTCCACACACACACTCCACACAGACACCACACACACACTCCACACACACACTCTACACACACACTCCACACACACACTCCACACACACACTCCACACACACACTCCACACACCACTCCACACACACACCACACACACACTCCACACACACACTCCACACACACACTCCACACACACACTCCACACACACACCACACACACACTCCACACACACACACACCACACACACACTCCACACACACACTCCACACACACACTCCACACACACACTCCACACACACACACTCCACACACACACTCCACACACACACCTCCACACACACTCCACACACACACTCCACACACACACTCCACACACACACTCCACACACACACTCCACACACACACTCCACACACACACTCCACACACACACTCCACACACACCACACACACACTCCACACACACACTCCACACACACACTCCACACACACACTCCACACACTCCACACACACACTCCACACACACACTCCACACACACACTCCACACACACACTCCACACACACTCCACACACACACTCCACACACACACTCCACACACACACTCCACACACACACTCCACACACACACTCCACACACACACTCCACACACACACTCCACACACACACTCCACACACACACTCCACACACACTCCACACACACACCACACACACACTCCACACACACACTCCACACCACACACACTCACACACACACTCACACACACCACTCCACACACACACTCCACACACACACTCCACACACTCACACACACACCTCCACACACACACTCCACACACACACTCCACACACACACTCCACACACACACTCCACACACTCACCCACACACTCCACACACACACTCCACACACACACTCCACACACACACTCCACACACTCCACACACACACTCCACACACACACTCCACACACACACTCCACACACACACCACACACACACTCCACACACACACTCCACACACACACTCCACACACACACTCCACACACACTCCACACACACACTCACACACACACTCCACACACACACCACACACACACTCCACACACACACTCCACACACACACTCCACACACACACTCCACACTCCACACACACACTCCACACACACACTCCACACACACACTCCACACACACACTCCACACACACACTCCACACACACACTCCACACACACACTCCACACACACACTCCACACACACACTCCACACACACACTCCACACACACACTCCACACACTCCACACACACACTCCACACACACACTCCACACACACACTCCACACACTCCACACACACACTCCACACACACACTCCACACACACACTCTACACACACACTCTACACACACACTCCACACA
>NC_090414.1:20789800-20860083 GCF_036365525.1 Heterodontus francisci | reverse complement strand
ACCATTCAGTAATGCCTCGCTTTTGAAAATTCTCATCCTTGTGTTTTCAAATCCCTCGCCACCCCCGACCCCCCCCCCCCCCTCCCCTACTATCTCTGTAACCTCCTCCAGCCCCTACAACCCTCCGAGATCTCTGCACTACTCCAATTCCGGCCTCTCATCCATCCCTCGATTTCCCATCGCTCCACCATTGGCAGCCGTGCTTTCAGCTGCCTGGGGGGCCCTAAGCTCTGGAATTCCCTCCCTAAACCTCTCTGCCTCTCTCTCTCTCTCTCTCCTTTTAAAACGCTCCTTAAAACCGACCTCTTTAACCGAGCTTTTGGCCGCCTGTCCCTATAACCTCCTTATCTGATAGTGCTGCGAAGCGGGTGGGGGTGTTTTACTAGCTTAAAGCGAGCCTCTTGTCTGGCACATTCAGATTCACGCTGACTGAGAAAGGTATGAAGCTGGGCGAGAAGCTGAACGCGGAACATTTGGAGGAGGAGCGCCTGGGGCAAGCACAGCCGGAGACGGCAGGAGTGGCGCAGCCTGGGCTGGCTGAGGAAGGACAGGATCATCAGCTGCCAGAGATTGCAGTGACAGGGTAAGCCAAGGGGCGCGGATCTCGACTACATCAATACCCTCGGGTAGCAGTTTCAGACCCTGCTTACTCACAGCTGCCCACGTTACTCAGGGCCGTGCTTGGCTGAGGCGATGGACGAGCATGCCAGGATGTCCCAAAGCGCTTCCCAACAACGATGTTCTACAGGAAATGCGGCAGCTAATTTGCGCTCAGCAAGACCCCACAAGCAGCGCTGCGGTGGAGTGGGTGGGAGTGGTCCTCACGCAGCTCCCTTGGTGTGCTTCCAGCTTTCTTTCACTGAGCTCTCCTTCTCCGACAGGACCAGCAGCCAGCCGGCACTATTACACAGGACACACAGCGGAGAGGCCAGCGGCAGCACAACCCCAGGCGCCTCGTTGGCCAGGAGCCAGGAGACTGTGGAATCCCAGAGCACGTGTCCCAGCAGCGTCCAGGGCCCGGAGCCTCCGTTCACGCACGTCCCCGAGTTCACCTTCCGTCCCGGCGAGTTTGACGTCGTCCTCTGCATCGATTTTATTGAAACCACGGCGTACGTCAGTAAAGAGGCATGCCCCCAGATCCTCCCCTCCCACCACCCCCCACCCCCTCTACTCTCTCCCTCCCTCACACCTCCTCCTCTACTCGTGAAGCTGCTAAGTCCTCGGGCGGCAGCGTCACAGATGAGCCCGCTTCTGTTTTCAGTGGGGAGGCAGCCGGTGAGGTCACTGGCTCCTGATCGGGAGCAGGAAGTCTCCTTAGGCCAGTCAGAATGTCGCACCACCCCGTGAAACACACAGGGCCCTCGAGGGGCGTGTTAAAGGGTTAAATCACGAGGACAGGTCGCAAAGACTGGGCTTGTATTCCCTCGAGTGTAGAAGATTAAGGGGGTGATCTAATCCGAGGGGTTTAAGACGGTTAAAGGATTCGATCGGGTCAAGAGAGTCACTTACGATGCAGATGAAGGCCATTCAGCCCGTTGAGTTCATGCAGGAACGGAGGGAAACAATTTCCTCTGGTGCGGGGAGTCCAGAACAAGGGGGAATAACCTTTAAATGAGAGCCAGGGCCGTTCAGGGGTGATGTCAGGAAGCACTTCTTCACACAAAGGGGAGTGGAAACCTGGAAAACTCTCTCCCCAGAAAAGCAGCTGAGACTGGGATGGGGGTGGGGCAATTGAAAATATCAAAACTGAGTTTTGTTGGGCAAGAGGATGAAGGATTACCGAAACAGGGAGATGGAGTTAAGATACAGATCGGTCCCGATCGATTTGAGTGGTCTCGAGAGGCAGAATGACCGACTCCAGTTGCCTTGTTCATGGACAAGTGTCCATGGGCCATTTGGCTGTTGGGGAGGTGGGAGGGGATGGGAGGGTGGTGGGAATCGCAGGCACTGACTGTCGATTTGTGCTTCTTCAGTGGAGCTAGTCACAGGAAACGGGAGCTGGTCACCGAGCTGAAAAGGAACAAGATCGAGTTTGACGTCCGCAAACTTCACGTTGGGGACTTCCTGTGGATCGCTCGGGAGAGAGTGCCGCACCAACCAGGTACCACCGCAGAGGGACGTAGGAGGCCCTTTTGGCTTTATCTTCCTTCTGTAGGCCGATCGGAGCTTGGGTTAACCAAGACATCAAACCCAGGAGAGTTAATAATCCATTCACATCCTGTTCTGCTGGACCGGCTCTGGTTGGGAAAAGTTGATCTAAAGCGAGGGTCTTGCACCCCATACAGGTGGCGATTCCCGTTTACTTGCATTTCGAGTTCTCGCAGGGAAGAAAGATCCTCTGATCATCCCTAGCAGGTTTTTCTGCATCAGAAACTGAACTGGAACAGCCACATAAATATCGTGGCTACAAGAGCAGGTCAGAGTAATCAGCAGTGAGTAACTCTCCTCCTGTCTCCCCAGTGCTTGTCCACCATCTACAAGGCAGAAGTCAGGACTGTGATGGAATACTCTCCACTTGCCTGGATGGGTGCAGCTCCAACAACACTCAAGAAGCTCAACGCCATCCAGGACAAAGCAGCCCGCATAATCGGCACCCCATCTACAAACATTCACTCCCTCCACCACCGACGCACAGTGGCAGCAGTGTGTACCATCTACAAGATGCACTGCAGCAACTCACCAAGGCTCCTTCGACAGCACCTTCCAAACCCGCGACCTCTACCAACTAGAAGGACAAGGGTAGCAGACGTATGGGGACACCACCACCTGCAAGTTCCCCTCCAAGTCACACACCATCCTGACTTGGAACTATATCGGCCGTTCCTTCACTGTCACTGGGTCAAAATCCTGGAACTCCCTTCCTAACAGCACTGTGGGTGTACCTGCACCACACGGACTGCAGCGGTTCAAGAAGGCAGCTCACCACCACCTTCTCAAGGGCAATTAGGGATGGGCAATAAATGCTGGGCCTGGCCAGCGATACCCACATCCCATGGACGAATTTTTTGTGAAAAAGGTCTGAGTTTGAATTTGTCTGTGTTTGTCGGGGAGATTGGAAATTACCTTTTTTTTTCAGCACCAAACAGGTGAGATGTATCCTGGTCTTAGTCATATCAGTGTTCACTCACAACAACACCATTCATCGCCTCTGGCAATTATCTTGCCCCTGTTAACGTAGAAAAGCATCTCGAGGCACTTCGCAGAGACAGAATCAAAAAAAAAAACACAGACCCCCGACCTATAGGAGATAATTGGGCTGATCAAAGGTGGGGGTCTTAAAGTGAAGAGATGGGTGGGGTTTAGGGAGCTCCTGCTGGCTCGACGTGGATTGTAAACGCTCAAGTATTCCTCCAATTCCGTCCTCTTGTCCATCCCCCGATTCCCATCGCTCCACCATTGGCGGCCGTGCCTTCAGCTGCCCGGGGGCCCCGAGCTCTGGAATTCCCTCCCTAAACCTCTCCGCCCCTCTCTCTCTCTCCTCCTTTAAGACATTACTTAAAACCCACCCCTTTGACCGAGCTATTGGTCGCCTGTCCTTAATATGTCCTTATGTGGTTCATTGCAAAGTTTACCTGATTCTTGTGAAATGGCTTTAGATGATTTACTATGTTAAAGGTGCTTTATCAAAGCAGGTCATTGTTGTTGTTGGAATGAACCAGAGGGGGACACGGAGTTAGAGGAGCTCCAAAGGCCGTTGAGCTGATGTCTCGGTCTCCTTTCTCTTTTCCCTGAAGCAGACTCCTCCTTCCTTTTGCAGGGCAGCTGCACCCCCACCGTCCCCGGGAACTAGTGCTGGATTACGTGGTGGAAAGAAAGAGGATGGACGATCTGTGCGGCAGCATCGTGGATGGGCGTTTCCGGGAGCAAAAAGTAAGGAGCAATGTCCAATCGTCATGACCTCAGGAAGTGAGGGCCGGGCTCCTGTCAGTCTTCGAGAACGGTCTGGTTCAAATTAGCATCTCTATAACCGGCTTTTTGTGTGTTCCTTAAGGTGAATGTTACCCAACACTAGTGTGTTCCATGGGGGAGATTGTTACCCGACACAAGTACATTGCTGCCGGTGATTTCCCATTGTCCTGGGCCTGTAATATAGGCTGCCTCAGTGCACTGTGTAGGTTAGTTACCCTGTGTGCCAACACCCAGAAGGCGGACTCTTTCACCAGCACCATAGAAACCGCTGCTTCTACCGTCTGTCTCCACAGTTCCGGATGAAACGCTGTGGGCTGCAGAATCGAATCTACCTGGTCGAGGACTGCAGCTTTGTCAAACATCTCAGCCTCCCGGAAAGCACGCTGCAGCAAGCTATCGTCAACACCCAGGTAAAGGACATCAAACACCGTTCGGCACACACCTAGCGATGGCTGTTGGTGTTGCTGCTCTTGGCTGGGGTTTTGTGGGGGGGTTCTCTGTTCCTTTGCTGGTCTGAGTAAGAAGGTGAATGGTGTGTGACCTGCAGCCACAGGTTAGCTCTCCTACTCCACGAGAGATGTGTGTCTCAGTCCGCCCCACACCCCATTGAGCAGTGCAGGAATCAGGCACTGTCTGTGTGAGGTGCATTGGCCTCTCTGTCTGAGTGTTAGTGCAGCTTTTCTTATCCTTTCAGCCCTCTGCTGTTAGTGGACAGTGGCCTGGTAACCTGCTACACCCCTGGCAGCCATTCTGATTCAATCCCCTAGCTTCCCGTTATACAACTGTGGAATTGTACAGCTCTGAAGAAGGTTGTTGAGTCTTCACTCCTGTGCTCGTTCCCTAACGACAGAGCTCTGCCACGTCCCATTCCCACCACCTTTCCCCATTCAGCCGCCGTTCCTGGGAAGCACTCCCCTCCTCCTCCTCTCACCACACTCCCCTCCTCCTCCTCTCACCACACTCCCCTCCTCCTCCTCTCACCACACTCCCCTCCTCCTCCTCTCACCACACTCCCCTCCTCCTCCTCTCACCACACTCCCCTCCTCCTCCTCTCACCACACTCCCCTCCTCCTCCTCTCACCACACTCCCCTCCTCCTCCTCTCACCACACTCCCCTCCTCCTCCTCTCACCACACTCCCCTCCTCCTCCTCTCACCACACTCCCCTCCTCCTCCTCTCACCACACTCCCCTCCTCCTCCTCCTCCCGGCTATCCCCGCCCCCTCCTCCTCCTTCCGGCTACCCCCGCCCCCTCCTCCTCCTTCCGGCTACCCCCTCCTCCTCCTTCCGGCTACCTCCTCCTCCTCCTTCCGGCTACCTCCTCCTCCTCCTTCCGGCTACCTCCTCCTCCTCCTCCTTCCGGCTACCTCCTCCTCCTCCTCCTTCCGGCTACCTCCTCCTCCTCCTCCTTCCGGCTACCTCCTCCTCCTCCTCCTTCCGGCTACCTCCTCCTCCTCCTCCTTCCGGCTACCTCCTCCTCCTCCTCCTTCCGGCTACCTCCTCCTCCTCCTCCTCACGGCTTCCTCACCCCCCTCCTCCTCCCGGCTACCCCCCTCCTCCTCCCGGCTTCCTCCTCCTCCTCCCCCTCCTCCTCCCGGCTTCCCCCCCTTCCTCCTCCTGCTCCCGGCTTCCCCCCCGTCCTCCTCCTCCTTCCGGCTACCCCCTCCTCCTCCTTCCGGCTACCCCCTCCTCCTCCTTCCGGCTACCCCCTCCTCCTCCTTCCGGCTACCACCACCTCCTCCTTCCGGCTACCACCTCCTCCTCCTTCCGGCTACCTCCTCCTCCTCCTTCCGGCTACCTCCTCCTCCTCCTTCCGGCTACCTCCTCCTCCTCCTTCCGGCTACCTCCTCCTCCTCCTTCCGGCTACCTCCTCCTCCTCCTTCCGGCTACCTCCCCCTCCTCCTCCCGGCTTCCCCCTCCTCCCCCTCCTCCTCCCGGCTTCCCCCTCCTCCCCCTCCTCCTCCCGGCTTCCCCCTCCTCCCCCTCCTCCTCCCGGCTTCCCCCTCCTCCCCCTCCTCCTCACGGCTTCCCCCTCCTCCCCCTCCTCCTCACGGCTTCCCCCTCCTCCCCCTCCTCCTCACGGCTTCCCCCTCCTCCCCCTCCTCCTCACGGCTTCCCCCTCCTCCCCCTCCTCCTCACGGCTTCCCCCTCCTCCCCCTCCTCCTCACGGCTTCCCCCTCCTCCCCCTCCTCCTCCCGGCTACCCCCCTCCTCCCCCTCCTCCTCCCGGCTACCCCCCTCCTCCTCCCCTCCTCCTCCCCTCCTCCTCCCGGCTTCCTCCACCTCCCGGCTATCCCCCCCCCTCCTCCTCCTCCTCCCGGCTATCCCCCCCCCTCCTCCTCCTCCTCCCGGCTTTCCCCCCCCTCCTCCTCCTCCTCCCGGCTTTCCCCCCCCTCCTCCTCCTGCTCCCGGCTTCCCCCCCCCCTCCTCCTCCTCCTTCCGGCTTCCCCCCCCCTCCTCCTCCTCCTTCCGGCTTCCCCCCCCCCCCCTCCTCACGGCTTCCTCCTCCCCCTCCTCCTCACGGCTTCCTCCTCCCCCTCCCCCTCCTCCCCCTCCTCCTCCCGGCTTCCCCCTCCTCCTCCCGGCTTCCCCCTCCTCCCCACGGCTTCCTCCTCCCCCTCCTCCTCCCGGCTACCCCCCTCCTCCTCCCCTCCTCCTCCCGGCTTCCTCCACCTCCCGGCTATCCCCCCCCCTCCTCCTCCTCCTCCCGGCTATCCCCCCCCCTCCTCCTCCTCCTCCCGGCTATCCCCCCCCCTCCTCCTCCTCCTCCCAGCTTTCCCCCCCTCCTCCTCCTCCTCCTCCTCCTCCCGGCTTTCCCCCCCCTCCTCCTCCTCCTCCTCCCGGCTTTCCCCCCCCTCCTCCTCCTCCTCCTCCCGGCTTTCCCCCCCCCTCCTCCTCCTGCTCCCGGCTTCCCCCTCCTCCCCCTCCTCCTTCCGGCTACCCCCTCCTCCTCCTTCCGGCTACCTCCTCCTCCTCCTTCCGGCTACCTCCTCCTCCTCCTTCCGGCTACCTCCTCCTCCTCCTTCCGGCTACCTCCTCCTCCTCCTTCCGGCTACCTCCCCCTCCTCCTCCCGGCTTCCCCCTCCTCCCCCTCCTCCTCACGGCTTCCCCCTCCTCCCCCTCCTCCTCACGGCTTCCCCCTCCTCCCCCTCCTCCTCACGGCTTCCCCCTCCTCCCCCTCCTCCTCACGGCTTCCCCCTCCTCCCCCTCCTCCTCACGGCTTCCCCCTCCTCCCCCTCCTCCTCACGGCTTCCTCCTCCTCCTCCCCCTCCTCCTCCCGGCTACCCCCCTCCTCCTCCCCCTCCTCCTCCCGGCTTCCCCCTCCTCCCCCTCCTCCCCCTCCTCCTCCCGGCTACCCCCCTCCTCCTCCCCTCCTCCTCCCGGCTTCCTCCACCTCCCGGCTATCCCCCCCCCTCCTCCTCCTCCTCCCGGCTATCCCCCCCCCCTCCTCCTCCTCCTCCCGGCTATCCCCCCCCCTCCTCCTCCTCCACCCGGCTATCCCCCCCCCCTCCTCCTCCTCCTCCTGGCTATCCCCCCCCCCCTCCTCCTCCTCCTCCCGGCTTTCCCCCCCCTCCTCCTCCTCCTCCCGGCTTTCCCGCCCCTCCTCCTCCTCCTCCCGGCTTTCCCGCCCCTCCTCCTCCTCCTCCCGGCTTTCCCCCCCCTCCTCCTCCTCCTCCCGGCTTTCCCCCCCCTCCTCCTCCTGCTCCCGGCTTCCCCCCCCCCCCTCCTCCTCACGGCTTCCTCCTCCCCCTCCTCCTCACGGCTTCCTCCTCCCCCTCCTCCCCCTCCCCCTCCTCCCCCTCCTCCTCCCGGCTTCCCCCTCCTCCTCCCGGCTTCCTCCTCCCCCTCCTCCTCCCGGCTACCCCCCTCCTCCCCCCGGCTACCCCCCTCCTCCTCCCCTCCTCCTCCCGGCTTCCTCCACCTCCCGGCTATCCCCCCCCCTCCTCCTCCTCCTCCCAGCTTTCCCCCCCCCCTCCTCCTCCTCCTCCTCCCAGCTTTCCCCCCCCCTCCTCCTCCTCCTCCTCCCGGCTTTCCCCCCCCCCTCCTCCTCCTCCTCCTCCCGGCTTTCCCCCCCCCTCCTCCTCCTCCTCCTCCCGGCTTTCCCCCCCCTCCTCCTCCTGCTCCCGGCTTCCCCCCCCCTCCTCCTCCTCCTTCCGGCTTCCCCCCCCCCCCCTCCTCCTCCTCCTTCCGGCTTCCTCCTCCTCCTCCCGGCTTCCCCCTCCTCCTCCTCCTCCTCCTGGCTTGCCCCCCCCCCCCTCCTCCTCCTCCTTCCGGCTTCCTCCTCCTCCTCCCGGCTTCCCCCTCCTCCTCCTCCTCCTCCTGGCTTGCCCCCCCCTCCTCCTCCCCCCCCCCCCCTCCTCCTCCTCCACCCGGCTTCCCTCTCCTCCTCGCTCCCCCTCCTCTCCAGTTGTACCAATTGTCTGTGCCCTTTCTCTCTGAAAAACCTCTCCTCTTATTCCCAGTTCCTGCCTTGAGCTTCATACTTTTTTTGAACTTTTCTTTTTCAAATATCTTTAAAAAGCTGTAATTACTTCCCCCTCTCCCACCATTTCCGCCTCTCCCACCATTTCCAGGTCTCCCAGACTTCCCGCCTCTCCCAGCCTTCCCACCTTTCCACCTGTTTTCCCCCTCCCCCGCCCTTTCCCGTCTCTTCCGCCCTTTCCCATCTTTCCCGCCCTTCCCTGTTGGGAATTCCATGTCCTAATGCCACAGTGTGGAATAATGAAATTGAGGAGCTGCTGCTAACCTCTCTCTTTGTTCTTCACTGATGATCTTTTCACGGGGGCCCCACAGTTCCTCACCCACTGGAAATAACCCCTGCTGACCTGCCGTATCACTGCCCCTTCTGACCAATCCCTCACCCACTGGAAATAACCCCTGCTGACCTGCCGTATCACTGCTCCTTCTGACCAATCCTGTGCTTTGTGCATTGCCTCTGAAGGTTGTGGATGGATTTTTTGTGAAGCGAACGAAAGACGTGAAAGAATCGGCAGCTTACCTCACCATCATGACCAGATTCCTGCAGAACCTCTACCTGGTAGGTGCAAAGATCGTTGCACAGTATTTCCAGCACAGAAACAGGCCGTTCGGCCCATCCGCTCCCTGCTGGTGTTTCTGCTCCCACACGAGCCTCCTCTTCCTATCCCCCCCCATCAACATATCCTTCTATTCCTCTCTCCCTCATGTGTTTATCCAGCTTCCCCTTAAATACATCGATACTATTCACCTCGACCACTCCCTGTGGGAGCGAGTTCCACATTCTCCCCACTCTCCGGGCGTTAGGTTACAGAATACAAGCAGAAGAGTCAGGAGCTGACATCCAGCAGTGCTTCTACTGCCCTAGTGGGCCTCACCATGTAGGAGAGGAATGAAACCTCAATGAGCATGGATTCAACCTGTGCAGGCTCAATGTTCTCACTCTCGTGCAGCATTGCTGAGACTGCACCTAGTGTGTCCAGTTTTGGTCTCCTTATTTAAGGGGGGATATACAAGCATTGGAGGCAGTTCAGAGAAGGTTCACTCGGCTGATTCCTGGGATGAAGGGGTTGTCTTCTGAGGAAAGTTTGGGCCTATACTCATTGGAGTTTAGAAGAATGAGAGGTGATCTTATTGAAACATGTAAGATTCTGAGGGGGCTTTGACGGGGTGGATACTGAGAGGATGTTTCCCCTCGTGGGGGAATCTCGAACTAGGGGGTACAGTTTCAGAATGAGGAGGTCTCCCATTTAAGACGGAGATGAGGAGGAATTTCTTCTCTCAGAGGGTAGTTAATCTTTGGAATTCTCTACTCCAGAGAGCAGTGGAGACTGGGTCATTGAATATATTCAAGGCTGAGTTAGACAGATTTTTGATCTATAAGAGTTATGGGGGACAGGCAGGAAAGTGGAGTTGAGGCCAGGATCTTATTGAATGGCGGAGCAGGCTCGAGGGGGCTGAATGGTCCCCTCCTGCTCCTGTCTCTTAAGTTCTCTGGGTTAGGAGTCGGGTCCCAAAAACCAAAAGAGCCGAGGTCTGCGGTGAAGAGATGAACGGCCGTTTAAAAGGATTTTCTCTGCTTGGCTTCCCAGCAAAAGACGCTGCTGAGCTGTCGGAAAGAAGAGCAGGCAGCGTGCATCAGGAAGGATACAGACTCCGACACCTGCGTTCTGCTCACCTTCAGCGACTTCAATGAAGGAGCCATGAAGAACAGGGTGAGCGAGGCCTCTCCCATTCTCGCCTGGGGCACCCCCCCCCCCCCCCCCCCCCCCATTCTCACCGCCGTGCTGCGCTGTTGGGAGCTCGGGCTGGGAGTGCCATCAATTCCCAACTGGCTGGACAGCAGACTGTAGTAACTCACTGGGCCTTCTGTCCTCTGCTTCACTGACTTCTCCCAGTCCCACTGCCAAATGTTTACAAATCCTGGCGTGGCCTCCACCCAACACCCCCCCCCCCCTCCCCATCTCTCTAACCTCCTCCAGCCCCCACAACCCTCCGAGATCTCTGCGCTCCCTCCAATTCCGGCCTCTTGTCCATCCCCCGATTCCCATCGCTCCACCATTGGCGGCCGTGCCTTCAGCTGCCTGGGGGGCCCTAAGCTCTGGAATTCCCTCCCTAAACCTCTCCGCCTCTCTCCCTCCTCCTTTAAGACGCTCCTTAAAAACTGACCTCTTTGACCGAGCTTTTTGGTTTCCGGTCCTCCTATCTCCATGCGAAGAACGACTTGCATTCCTGCCGCGCCTTCCGTGGGCTCAGGACACCCTGAAGAACTTCACAGCCAACGAAGTACTTTCGAAGTGTGGTCGCGGTTGTAGGAAACGCGGCGGCCGGATTGCGCACAGCAAGATCCCACAAACAGCAGTGTGATAAATGACCGGATAATGTGTTTCCACGTACATTGGTTATGTGGCTCCGTGTCGAGTTTTGTTTGATAGCGCTCCTGTGAAGCAGCTTGGGACCTTTTTTTTTTACTAGACTAAAGGTGCTATGTAAATGCAGGTGGTCGTGATGGAATGCTGCTCTTTGTTTTACAGGCACAGACTGTGAAGGAGGTGTTTGCAAAGCAGTTGATGCAAATCAATGGCATCAGTGGGGAGAAAACAGTGGCCATCCTCCGTCATTACGATACTGTGGCCAGGTACGATTCAGACCTGCTACTTGAGCACAGCCCAAACTGCCTCCCTCCACCTCCGTAACATCCACCCAGTCTCCGCCGCTGCCTCAGCCCATCGGCTGTTATCTCCAGGCTCGACGATTCCAGCGCTCTCCCGGCCAGTCTCCCAGGAATCACACCCACGTCCCCCTCACCCCCCTGTGCTCTCCGATCCCACGATGGCTGCCAGTACTCGTACCCCTCCGGTTTTAAATTCTCATCCTCCTGTTCAAATCTCTCCGTGGCCCCCTCGTCACCCCCTCCCCCCCCATCTCTTAACTCCTCCAGACCCTACAACCCTCTGTGATCTCTGTGCTTTCCTCCAATACTGGCCTTGATGCAATAATCGTCACAATGTGAGTATCCCTGAGGCAGGCAAGGAAAAACACTGATAGACTGTGCACTTCTGATTGGTAGACTGACTGTGCACTTCTGATTGGTAGACTGACTGTGCACTTCTGATTGGTAGACTGACTGTGTGTTTCTGATTGGTAGAATGACTGCGTTTCTGATTGGTAGAATGACTGCGTTTCTGATTGGTAGAATGACTGTGTTTCTGATTGGTAGAATGACTGCGTTTCTGATTGGTAGAATGACTGCGTTTCTGATTGGTAGAATGACTGCGTTTCTGATTGGCAGACTGACTGTGTGTTTCTGATTGGCAGACTGACTGTGTGTTTCTGATTGGCAGACTGACTGTGTGTTTCTGATTGGCAGACTGACTGTGTTTCTGATTGGTAGAATGACTGCGTTTCTGATTGGCAGACTGACTGCGCTTCTGATTGGCAGACTGCGTGTTTCTGATTGGCAGACTGACTGCGTTTCTGATTGGCAGACTGACTGCGTTTCTGATTGGCAGACTGATTGCGCTTCTGATTGGCAGACTGACTGCGCTTCTGATTGGCAGACTGACTGCGTTTCTGATTGGCAGACTGACTGCGTTTCTGATTGGCAGACTGATTGCGTTTCTGATTGGCAGACTGACTGCGCTTCTGATTGGCAGACTGACTGCGCTTCTGATTGGCAGACTGACTGCGTTTCTGATTGGCAGACTGACTGCGTGTTTCTGATTGGCAGACTGACTGCGTGCTTCTGATTGGCAGACTGACTGCATGCTTCTGATTGGCAGATTAAGTGTGCTTGTAACCGTTGTGTGTTTCTGATTGGTTGGCAGACTGACTGTCTGTTTCTCATTGGCAGCCTGATGAAAGCCTATGAGGAGTGCCCGACTGCAGGAGGGAGGGAGAAGCTGCTGTCCAACATCAAATGTGGCAACACACAGCGGTAAGCACTCTCTCCGTGTTAATACTGTCTCTGTCTGAAGGGATCTGGGGAGGAGGAACGGAGGAGGTAAAGGGATAAAAGTAGATCCCCATCAGATGAGCCCAGTAGAAGGGGTGCAGGATTAAGAGTGAAGTCCCCTTCCTCGCTCTGGCTCAGGGGGTGTCTCTCTCTCTTGGCGCTGAGTCAGAAGGTTGTGGGATCGAGTCCCACTCTAAAGACCTGAGCACAGAAATCCAGACTGACACTCCCTGTATCGGTACTGAGGGAGTGCCACACTGTCTGAAGTGCTGTCTTTCAGATGAGCCATTAAACGAAGGCCCCCGTCTGCCCTTTCAGGTGGTTGTAAAAGATCCCACGGCCGCTATTGGAAGAAGTACGGGGTGGTGGCGGGGAGTTCTCCCTGATATCCTGGGGCCAATACTTATCCCTCAACTCACATCACTAAAAAAAAAAGACACATGATCTGGGTCATTATCACATTGCTGTTTGAGGGATCGTGCTGTGCGCATAGTGGCCTCCCCTACATCACAAGGGTGACCGCACTTCGAAAGGAAGTCCCTTCATTGGCCCTGAAGTGCTTCGGGCTGTCCTGAGATTGGGAAAGGCGCTATACAAATGCAAGTCTCTCCGCCGTGCGTTAAATCAATTGCGTAAATAATTTTTGTTTTTTAAATTTTCCCAAGCAATTTGGGACCGGCGCTGAGCAAAACTGTGTCTCAGCTGTACTGCACGGAAGGACCTCTCTGCTGAATCTTGTCAACGTTGCCATCAATCTCAACCAAATTGGACCCGAGTGCGGACACCCTGAACCATTGGAGGACACGGCCCTGGAATTCCGCTGTCATTCGCAATCCTTTTTTTTAAAAAAACAAAGAAAGCAGGAGCCGAGCTCCCATGTTTCTGCCCTGTTTTCAAGCCGGCCCATCAGTTCACTGCTAGGAAAGGGTTTTTTAAAAAATATCATGAGTAAAATGAAAGGTCTTCATCACCTTTTGGACGCAGACCAGATTTTAAACCAAATAAATACTTTTTCTTTTTTGATTTCTAGAAAATGATTGACCCTGTAAAGCCATCAATAAACTCCTTCATCCTGACTTTGGCGGCTACAAACGCCAAATATTATTTCTTACACCCGTGCCTCTTCCCGCTGCAGTCAATGCTGGTGCAAGTTACAGGAACAGGAGGCCATTCAGCCCCTCGATCCTGTTCTATCATTCAGCTAAACCATGGCTGATTGATATCTTAACTCTCCGCACCTTGTCAAATGTGAACTGATGGCAAATTGTCCAAAAGTACTTTTAAAATATACGTAGGATTAACTTTTTTTATTATTATTATTTATCTGCATGAAATCTTCAAATGCTGGCAACTCCAGGGCAGTCCTGGAAGGAGTTGACAACCCTCAGCCCAGTCTATGCTGATGGGGTGGGGTGGGGGGGGGGGTGCTGAGCGAGAAGGGACGCTGTTGGGCTTCTCTCGAACTTGTGCCAGTTTACCCAGTCGCCATACTCCACTGTGCCAGTTCAGGAGCTGGCTTCGTGTCCCCTGCCTGCGGGATGCGTTAACCTTCCCTGTCGTTGCTTGTGTCACATGTTTTAATGTGCTGTGTTATTTCTCAGTCTCGTACCTTGTGGGGTGGGGAAGAGTCTGTGTGTGCTCGCAGTGGTGCACTCTGACCAGCCAGTCAGCTGTTCAGTAGCGCACCAATGTCTGAGACGCGCTGGTGTCCACTGTGTGCCGTGACTGTCTGTGCTACATGTTGTTCAATGTCTGATGTTTTGTCAAAAGTTTGAGCTCGTGTGTCTGTGTGCGTGTGTAGCGCTAATTAGCAGTAACCATGTACTCTGATTGAGGTGCCCGCTATTCGCCCTTGGGGTGAAGCGTTGGTGTGTTGTTTTGAAGACTTGTATAACTCCTGTTAGCCTTAAAGTGTGAACACTATGTTAACAGCCCCAACACTGCCAAAACCCAGTGACGTAGGGCCAGGTGCTATCAGAATGGTGTTTTAAAAAAACATTGAAATAAAAGTCAAAAAGTGGAAACGATTGCGGTGAAGAACAGTGCTTTACTTCGAGCTGGGGACGTCAAACACTTTGGGCCAGCAGCCTCGCAACCTGCAGAAGACTCAGTGATGTTTAAGGTGTCGCCTCTGTGCTCGATGTCCTGTGAAGCTGACTGATCTGTGTGGGGGGGCCCACATGGGAGATGTGATGTACAGCTTGGAAGGAGGAAAGCTCCCAGAATAATTTACAGGACAGTCTCATTTTCTTTTTGGAATGAGGAATCATCTGTTTTTTTTTTTAAATAAAAATCTCCGGGCAGCCGAGCAGCGGTCAAACGCAATGAAGGATTGAACACACGGCCCCAAATTTATTGGTGGCCGTGCCTTCAGCTGCCTGGGGCCCCTGAGCACTGGAATCCCCAGCCTGAACCTCTCCACCTTCTCAGCTGCTCTCTTAAAACCTACCTCTTTGGCCAAGCTTGTTGCCTCAAAGTTGCAATATGAAAGTAAGTTGGACTTTGCGTGTTCCACACATGAAAGGACAATAACAGATGGGTGTTTAAACATAAGGTGTGTTAGTTACTAACCACTTAAAGACAAAAAGTTAAAAGAACTCCTTTTACAGTAACATGAGCGGCAGTGTTTACCCCCCAAACCCCTCCCACCTTTAGAAGGAATAAGAGCCAACATATATTGTCAGCCTCAGCACTGAGCTCGACTGATAAGACATGACCGGGTTCACTGTAACCATCTCCAGATCGAGTACAAAGTCCTGTGGTCCTGTCACTTGTTTGGCCAACACCAACATCGCACTGATATTGTTGATTTGCTGTCGAGATTTAAAAAGAAAAAAGGGGAGAATTAGTTCCGACATAGGGAGAGGAGGAGGCCATTCAGCCCCTCAAGCCTGTTCTGCCCGTTCAACAAAAACATGGCCGATCCTTCTCTTGCTCGCTACGATATACTCACCCGGATGTAGAAGTCCCCCTGCTCGCCCCCTGCCTTGATGCGGAAGGTGTTGTAGGCCCCGGGGTAGATGCTTGTGGCCTGGATCTGGAAGATGTCCGAGGGGACGCTCCTGTTTGATGTGATGCTCATGTATCGATAGACAATTGAGGCGGGCTTGTCCTGACACCCTGGGGTAGTGGAATGACACAGACAGCGGCTGCAAGGACGAGAGAGAGAGAGAGTCAACATGCCTAGTTGAAGAGAGAGGGCTTAATAGGCTGCGTCGGCTGTGGCTCAGTGGGTTTCTCTCCCACCTCTGAGTCAGAAGGTTGTAGGCGCGAAAGACCTAAGTGCACAAATCCAGGCCGACGCTCCCAGCGCCAGTACTGAGGGAGTGCCGCACTGTCGGAGGTGCCATCTTTCAGGATGAGATGTTAAACTGAGGCCCCCCCCCCCCACCCGTCTGCCCCTCTCGGGTGGGTGTAAAAGAACCCGCGGCCACTATTGGAAGAAGAGCAGGGGTGGGGGGGAGTTCTCCCAATGTCCTGGGCCCAATATTTATCCCTCAACCCAACATCACCGACAAACAGATGATCTGGGTCATTATCACATTGCTGTTTGTGGATTTTGCTGTGCACAAATTGGCTGCCGCGTTTCCTGCATTACAACAGTGACCTCACTTCGAAAACTCACTCTCACGCCAGTTCGGGTCTGGCAACTCGGCAAGGGCAGGAGTAAAATCTGGGGCCTACCCTGGCTGTGGGTTTCCACCCCAGCAGGCAGTATGTTTACCAGGAAGAAGGCAGATGAACTGACCCTGTCCACAACCCCCCACCAGAAACGGACTGCAGTGATGGCCTTACTTGTCTGACACTTGCACGTAGGGCTCCTGGCACTGGTTCCTCTCCACACACCGGAATCCACCATACACGTTGGTACACCTCTGGCTTTCGCTGCACTGGTGCTGCCCTGTCTCACACTCATTCACATCTGTATCATCAAAACACACAAAGTAGCATTGAATGGATGGAAGCAAGCAGGGGGTGGAGAGGAGGAGGGGGGGGGGTGGCCATTAACATGATCCTCCCCTCCCAGCTGTAATAATGAACCGCCCAGTCACAAAGTTACCCGATAAATCCTTTCCTAACTCCTCCTCTTCTCCCCGCAACCTGTCGTGCATCTCCCAAACCCCATTGGAACCCCAGTTACTGTCGGGGACTTGAGTCAGAATGCAGCAATGAACGTCTCCCCTCATTAACCACCTGACACTCACCATCAACTTTGGAGCTTTACTCTGTATCTAACCCCTGTTTTTTTTTTAAGAACAGATACTACACTTGTGCTGTACCTGTCCTGGGCGTGTTTGATGGGACAGTGTAGAGGGAGCTTTACTCTGTATCTAACCCCCGTGCTGTACCTGTCCTGGGAGTGTTTGATGGGACAGTGTAGAGGAGCTTTACTCTGTATCTAACCCCCGTGCTGTACCTGTCCTGGGAGTGTTTGATGCGGATGGACAGTCTTGGCGAGGTCCAATGAGGTACAGTTCAACATGACCATTTTACCGACATCCTTTCAGAACTCATTTAGAAATCTAGGTTGAAATCAGGGGCTGAGTAATGGAGGAGGACTGACTGTACCTTGGCAGATCCTGGTACCCAGAAGCTGGTACCCATCGGGACAGACACAGGAGAAGCGGCCAGGTTCATTCACGCACTGATAGTGACACAAGTAGTTGGAGTAGCTGCACTCATCAATATCTGCTTGACAGAAAGGACAGCGAGAGAGGGTTGAGATGGGAGATCAGCAAGTTAAAAGTACAGCAGAAATAGCCTTTTTCACAACGGTTGGCACTTAACCTGTTTCTCTCACCCCTCCCCTCCTCCAACTCCCGACATGCACAATTTACCACTCCCTACACACACCCTTGCTGGAACACAGAACACTGAACCCCCTCTCCCCGCCTCCCAGTATCTCACCCCACTGCCAGCTACATGTCAAAGCCAAGAGGGGCAGTGTTGGCTAAATGTTTGGCCGCCATACTCAACACCATCCTAACCCCCCCCCCCACCATCACCCCGCTCCTGTGATCACTGACTGGCCTTGGCTCCGGTCCTGCAACGCCTCCATTTTAAAATTGTTTTCAAATCCCTTCATGGCCTCCTCACCCCCCCTCCCTATCTCTGTCACCTCCTCCAGCCCCCACAACCCTCCGAGATCTCTGCGCTCCTCCAATTCCGGCCTCTTGTCCACCCCCCGATTCCCGTCGCTCCACCATTGGCGGCCGTGCCTTCAGCTGCCCTGGGGGCCCATGGAACAGTAATTACCCCCTCCCGCCCCCTCACCCACCCCACCCCCACCCTGGATGTCCGACAGCCCAACCGTCCAGCCTCCCCCCTCCCCCCACAGCCAGGAACGCATTTGGCCTCCAACCCTATCGGTTGGGTAGCTGCCTCTCCTGCACTCGTCCTTGCCTTGGCAGGTCAGCCCGTCGCTGCTCAGCTCGTAGCCCTGCTCACAGCGGCAGAGGAACGTTCCGTAGGTGTTGATGCAGCGCTGGTCACAGCGGGCTCCCATCTCGCACTCGTTCACATCTGTAAAACGGGAAGCGTTGCAATATCAGAGCGTTCCGGGGCCTGCTGCGCTTTGGTGGCGCGCGGTTTTTGTATCCACCGTTCAAAGGACCACTGACGCGGCCAGCTGTGAATAGTGGTGCCGGCGTCTCCAAAAAAAGCTGGCCTGTCCCTTTAAATCTGGAGGGGGGGCCGCAGTGCAGATTCACCAGAATGATGCTGGGACGAAAAGGGGTTAAATTCCGAGGACTGGTTGCCATCGGCTTCTATTCCTCGAGGGTAGAAGATTAAGGGGGTGATCTAATCGAGGGTTTAAGATGATTAAAGGAGTCGATAGAGAGAAACTGGTTGGGGGAGGGCGAGTCCAGAACAAGAAGGGGTGGGGGGCAGAGCCTAAACTTAGAGCCAGGCCATTTAGGGGGGTGATGTCAGGAAGCACGTCAAACAGACCAGAAGGGGTTCTTCAACCAAAAGAGCAGGAGCAGACCGGGAGTGGGTTGAAGTTGGACGGGGATGGCTGGTGAGAATGGGCCAGGCTCAGTGTAGCCCTTCTGCCGGAGTCTGCAGTCTCGCTTTGGGCGGAGAAGAGAAGGGTTTCTGTTTGAAAGCCGGAACGGCAGAGGGCGAAGGAGGGATGCACAGCAGCGGACTTACCCACACACGAGCGGTTGTCCCTCCCCAGCGTGAAGCCTGGTTCACACTGGCACGTGAATGACCCTGGTGAGTTCACACAACGGTGCTGGCAGTACCTGAAGCGACACTCGTTTATGTCTGAAAGACAAGGCGGGAGGAGCGAGTGAGCGAGTGAGTGAGTGTTTGGAGGTGGGGCAATATCCGAGTGATGGCTCCTTGAGGAGATTCAATCTCTGGGATCGCTCCGACCTCCCCCTTCTGACCCCTCCCAGCGGAGCGACCCAGCAGAACTAGGCCTGTGTGTCGCATAAATTGACCTTTCACCTCCGAGCCATCAGGTCAAATCCAGCCCAGACACGAAAGGTGGAGGCAGGGGCTCAAAGCTTGTTGGCAACTTCTACAGACAAAAATAACTTGTTGCTTAGCAACAGTACGAATGACCATCTCCAACAAGAGAGAATCTAAACATCTCCCCAAGACATTCACTTTGCCTTCCGTTAGCTCTTGCCCCACCCCCGCTTTATTTGCTTAAAACCTATTACATTTCTAGTTCTGATGAAAGGTCACTGACCTGAAATGTTAATTCTGTTTCTTTCTCCACAGATGCTCCCAGACCTGCTGAGCATTTCCAGCATTTCTTGTTTTTATTTCAGATTTCCAGCATCTGCAGTATTTTGCTTTTATTATCCCCTTGACATTCAACAACATTACCATTTCCGAATCCCCCACTATCAACATCCTAGGGTTACCATTGACCAGAAACTGAACTGGAGTAGCCATATAAATACCATGGCTACAAGAGCAGGTCAGAGGCTGGGAATTCTGTGGTGAGTAACTCACCTCCTGACTCCCCAAAGCCTGTCCACCATCTACAAGGCACAAGTCAGGAGTGTGATGGAATACTGTCCACTTGCCTGGATGGGTGCAGCTCCAACAACACTCAAGAAGCTCGACACCATCCAGGACAAAGCAGCCAGCTTGATTGGCACCCCATCTACAAACATTCACTCCCTCCACCACCGACACACAGTGGCAGCAGTGTGTACCATCTACAAGATGCACTGCAGCAACACACCAAGGCTCCTTAGACAGCACCTTCCAAACCCGCGACCTCTACCACCTAGGACAAGGGCAGCAGATGCATGGGAACACCACCACCTGCAAGTTCCCCTCCAAGTCACACACCATCCTGACTTGGAACTATATCGGCCGTTCTTTCACTGTCGCTGGGTCAAAATCCTGGAACTCCCTCCCTAACAGCACTGTGGGTGTACCTACCCCACACGGACTGCAGCGGTCCAAGAAGGCAGCTCACCACCACCATCTCAAGGGCAATTAGGGATGGGCAATAAATGCTGGGCCTGGCCAGCGACACCCACATCCCAAGAATGAATGAGAAACAAAAGCTTGTAGCTTACCAATGCATTCCGTGCCCACCAGCTGATACCCGTCTGGACACTTGCAGTTATATCCTCCCAGGGTGTTGATGCACTGTTGACTTGGTTGGCAGCTGTGGATGTCCAGCTCACACTCGTCGACATCTGTGTGAATGAATCCAGTCGGTCAGTCAGACAACCTATTTCTGTGGGAGCACCAGCTCTCCCTACTGTCTCCGTGGCCATCGTTCTCTCACCTCTGAGGCACAAGTTCATGGTTCAAGCCGACAGGCCCAGTGGCAGCACTGAGGGAGTGCTGCACTGTCGGAGGTGCCGCCTTTCAGATGAGATGTTTCCTGCACTACGACAGCGACCGCAAGTCAGACAGAGTCCTTCACTGGCTCTGACGCGCCCTGAGACAGTTGAATCAACGGGAAACGCGGCAGCCGATTTGCGCACAGTAAGATCCCGCAAACAGCAATTCGATAACGACCCAGATCGCCTGGTTTTTTTTTTATATAGTCATGTTGGTGGAGGGATAAATATTGGCCCCAGGGCACCGGGAGAACTCCCCCCACACCCCCCACCTCCTGTGTGCCAGCTTTTACACCCAGCTGAGAGGGGCAGACGGGGGCCCATGTTTAACGCCTCATCCAAGAGACGGCACGTCTGACAATGCAGCACTCCCTCAGCCCAACACTGGGAGCACCGGCCTACATTATGGGGCTTGTGTCTCTCTGGGCTCGAACTCACAGCGGACGCACTAAACACAGACACGATAAAGGGCCAGTTAATCGCACTGGCCGATGTGCTGGATTAGCGTAGACTTGGGCTTATACCCCGAGGATAGAAGATTAAGGGGGTTGCTCTAATCGAGGGGTTTAAGATGATTAAAGGATTTGATCAGGTCGGGAGAGAGAAACTGTTTCCTCTGGTCGGTGGGGGGGGGGGGGGGGGAGTCCAGAACAAGGGGGCAGGACCGTTCAGGGGTGATGTCAGGAAACACTTCTTCTTACAAAGGGGAGTGGGAATCGGGAACTCTCTCCCCCCAGAAAGCTGTTGAGTCTGCAGGGGGGTCAATTGAAAATATTAAAAGTGAGATAGATTTTTGTCGGGGCTGAGGGGATTAAGGGTTAGGGAACCAAAGGCGGGGAGATGGGAGTTAAGATGCAGATCAGCCGCGATCTAATCGAATGACAGAACGGGCTGGAGGGGCCGAAAGGCCTCTTACCGCCGCCCCCGTGCGGCTCTTGCACGGTTAATGTTTATGCGGCTGAGGTCCGCAGCAAGCTCGGAGTGTTTACCGAGCTGCCAGCCAAAGGGAAATCATTTTTATGTTTGGCACATCCCACAGGATGTGGTATTTCTGGGAGCTGGAGGCAGCTGAAAGAACCTCGCTTTGACTCGGCAGTGTGGAGACGTTGGGGGAAGAGGAGGCGGGGGTAGGTGAATCTGTTTGGATATTTTTAAATGGGGCTCGAGGGGGTGGGCGGGGGAGCTGAATGAGAAAATTGCAGGTTCCGTGAACACAAATGAAAGGGAGGGCAAAGCACGTGGTCAGCTGAGAGGATTTACGTCAACCTCCCGAAACCACGGTTCAGCCCTGCTCCTGTCATTAATGTCTTAATCCAAGTTTATTTCTGTCCTCCCCTTTCTCAACCTCGCCGACCGCACCCCTCATCCGCCTCCCCTCTCTCAGTCCTCAGCCAGGGGCTGCTTACCCACGCACTGCTCCTCCCGGTCGGGGCTGTACCCTTGCGGACAGGCTGTGGCCCCGCTAGCCAGGGGCGGCTGCTGACTCGTCTCCAGGGCGATGAGCGGGGGCGCGGCCGGGTCACTTGGCACGTCGTTGTGGGTGATGATGGAGGCAGAGCGAGGCAGACACAGGTACCCTCCGTAGTGATTGAAGCACTTCATTGCCCCTTTGCAGGCGCCCGGGATGGTCTCGCACTCGTTTATATCTGCACATTAACAATAATGGTTCAGACGCCCGGGTGGGCTTCTTCTCAAACGCGTTGGGATTTAACGCAGGCGGGTTGTGGGAGGGGGTGGGGGAGGGGGGGGGGGCGTTTACTTAAACTTACCTTCTCTCTGGAGGTGGGACAGTTTAGAAATACATAACACAGTTTCCATTAAAAGTTACCACAGTTTTAAAACTGAATTCCCGCACACTGGGTTTCCCGGGCATTGAGGACACTTGGAGGAACGTAGGAAATAGGAGCAGGAGTAGGCCATTCAGCCCCTCGAGCCTGCTCCGCCATTCAATCGGAGCATGGCTGATCCACCTCAACGCCGTTTTCCCGCACTTTCCCCCCTATCCCTCGATGTCTTTAATATCGAGAAATCTATGGATCTCTGTCTTGAATATAATCAATGACTGAGCCTCCATAGCCCTCAGGGGTAGAGAATTCCACAGATTCACCCCCCCAACTGAGTGAAGAAATTCCTCCTCATCTCAGTCCTGAATGACCCCTCATTCTGAGACTGTCTCCCCTGGTTTTCGACCACCTCAACCAGGGGAAACATCCTTCCTGCAACAACCTTGTTGAGTCCTGTAAGAATCGTGTATGCTTCAATGAGGTCACCTCTCATTCATTGAAACTCTACAGAATACAGGCCCAGTCTCCCCAGTCTCTCCTCAATCCCGCCATCCCCCGGGAATTAGTCTGGGTGAACCTCTGTTGCACTCCCTCTATGGCAAGTATATCCTTCCTCAGGTAGGGAGACCAAAACTGTACACAATACTCCAGGTGTGGTCTCACCAAGGCTCTATACAACTGCAGCGAGACATCTTTACTCCTGTGCGAGGGTACGGAGGGAGATTTACTGGAGTGGTCCCAGGGATGAGGGACTTCAGTTAACGTGGAGAGACCGGGAGAAGCTGGGATTGTTCTCCTTCGAGCAGAGCAGGTTAAGGGGAAATTTAATCGAGGCGTTCACAATCGGGAAGGGTTTTGATGGAGTAAAAGAGGAGAAACTGTTTCCGGTGGCAGGAGGGTCGGTAACCAGAGGGACACAGATTGAAGATAATTGGTGAAAGAACCAGAGAGGGGGGGGGGGGGGAGGAGAATTTGTTTTTGTTTTAACGCAGCCAGTTGTTGTGATCTGGAACGCGCTGCCTGAAAGGGCGGTGGAAGCAGATTCAATAGTAACTTTCAAAAGGGGAATTGGAGAAATACATGAGAAATTTGCAGGGATATGGGGGAAAGAGCGGGGAGAGGGAGTGGGACTGATTGGACAGATCTTTCAAAGAGCCAACACAGAGATGATGGGCCGAATGGACTCCTTCTGTGACGTAGTCACCGGTGGGGGGGGAGGTGATTTGTTGTGTTGGTTTGTACCGAGATGATTCCTGCACTCTCGACGTGAATCGGCCTCACTCACCTCGACAGTGCTGCCTCTCGTGATCCCATTCATAACCATCAGTGCATTCCTGCAGAAAGAAACAAGTTATTGTCCGCTCCCTGGAAGCCGGGCAAACAGCAGCGGTTGTGCAGGGTGGGTAGAGCATGGCAGGGAATCAGCAACTCTATTTTTATTCCTTTTGGGCACTTCCATTTAGCAATTGCAAAAAAAAACATTTTAAAAAAAAATCGGACCTGGGCAAAAAAAAAACAAACACAAGACCCTCCAATCGGGCGCGCAAGAGCTTTCCGATTGGTCGGGCAGACAGGGCACCGTGAGGACGGGCAGGTCAGGCGACCAATGGCAGGAGGCTGGGGGGCGGAGCACGTTGGAGGCATGTGACGAAACCTCCAGGAACGCATCCAAGTGGAGTTGGCAACCCTGAGTGGTGCACATACTTGAGACAGGAAACATGGGCCAATTTGTTTGCACAGGGTTTTGAGAACAGAACAGTCAACAAGCTGTTCAAAGGAAACTGTAAATTAACAGTGAGGTGACGTGGTTGAGCCCTGACTCGGGCAAGGGGAGGATTACAGTTTGTGGCAGTAATTTGCCCAGAGAGCTGCTTGGGCAGGGATCCCCGGGGTGGTGTGGGGGGGTGGGGGGAGTTCTCCCCGGTGCCCTGGGGCCAATATTTGTCCCTCAACCCACATTGTTAAAAAGCAGATGATCCGGGTCGTTATCACCTTGCTGCTTCTGGGATCTTGCTGTGCGCAAACTGGCTGTCGCCATTTCCTACTTTTACGACAGTGACTGCACTTCAAAATAAAACAGGTGCTGCATTGGTTGTGGGATCTTTTACATCCACCCGAGAGGCCAGACGGCGGCCTCGGTTTAACGTCTCGTCTGAAAGACGGCACCCCCGACAGTGCAGCACTCCCTCAGTACCGGCACCGGCAGTGTAGGATGGAGCTCAGGTTTCTGGGGTGGGGCACGAAAACCCACAACCTTCGAACCGGGGCGAACAGCCTTTCAGAGGCTGCAGGCAGAGGCCTTACCGCGTGTTTGCTTGGTTTGGGGAATGTTTGCTTGGAGGCTCAAGGCCGCAGCCGAGACCCAGGCCCGGGGCTGCTCGTGAAAGGAGCAGTGTGCCAGTGTGTTCCCAGGGGATCCGCGTGACGGGCAGAGTGAGCAGGAGAGGCCCCGGTGGAGTCTTACCGTATAGGTGACAGCTTCCTCAACCTGCTGTGAAATAGCTGCACGTAGGCCCAGGGCAAGCAGCAGGCCCAGAACCAGCATCGTACCTCGGGGGGGGGGGGGCTAGGCTGCAGATTCTGACCCTGAAACCAGAGGGCAACGGCGTGAGTGAAGGGCTCGTAAACAGGCTGCGCGACACATGACTCGCGACAGGTCAGACCAGTGCGCTCTTCTCCTCTGGGCTGAAAGCCCTGGTAAGATCGGAAGCTTGGAAGCTGCCAGTTTCCTGCCTGGTCGATCAGTGATGGTATAATTACCCCCCCTCCCCCGCCCCCCCCCCCCCCCCCCCCCCCCACCCTCTCAACACCCACCCCAACATACCTTATGGATGTGACCTTTCACCTTCAGACCACCAAGCAAATCCAGACCACAGTGGTACGAAGAAAAGCCTCGGGCCTTGAGAAAAATTGACGCCATGACAGGCCCCACAGGCATAAAGCAGGGCGCCTAAGCGGCCAACGAGGGCGGGCCAATTGGGATCTTGCTGTGCGCAAACCAGCTGCTGCCACCTTGACCCACATTACGACAGTGGCTTTAGCAAGGAGGCTGGGAAGGGCTTTGGGATGTCCCGAGGTGGCGAAAGGGGCTTTCTTTGCCTCTCTATATAAAAATGTCGTTTCTTCCTGACCGCAGCACTTCCTCTTTCCAAGCCGCTCCTCAACTCCCTGCACTCGCAGCTCGGTGCACGGCTCCTGGGCAAGTGGCAGCAGGTTCCCTAACCACTGCCGGTGACACCGCAATGCTACAGGCCACAAGCAGGCAGACACAGGGAGGGTTCAATGGGCAGGAATCCACTCCCTGCCACAGTCCTCATGCAAGTACGGACCAGTGCCTCGCCTAAACTCAGGAGCATATAACTCACACCAGTAACCAGCTCCCTCCCATCCAGCCCAGAGTAGATACAGAGTAAAGATCCCTCTATACTCTATAATATAACCCCCCGCTCACTCCTGCCCCTAGAGCATCCAGTATCTTATTATCTTGACAGAGGGAAACCGGTTATCTTTACTGAGAGAGACATCTTATCTTTCCGAATA
This sequence comes from Heterodontus francisci, assembly GCF_036365525.1. NCBI lineage: Eukaryota > Metazoa > Chordata > Chondrichthyes > Heterodontiformes > Heterodontidae > Heterodontus > Heterodontus francisci. The sequence goes on along the minus strand of NC_090414.1, from coordinate 20,834,595 downwards.
GACATGTTATCATGACTAAGAGAAGTGTTACCTTTACTGAGAGTCAGAGAGAGAGAGCTCCCTCTCATGATATAACTTGCTATTATTAATAACAGCGTTATTTAAAAGGGACAATCCAGCGATGGTATTTAAACATCTGGAAACTAAGCACTAAGTGAAGGAATCTGCCTATCAGTCCGTACAATCTAATAACTGTCCTTAGTCTGATGCTGGAGGCTGTCATATTGCTTAGAACTCTCAGTGTAGAGGGAGTCTCTCCAAAGAGTCGTCCTCTGGAACCTTCCTGGCCTGAAACTGGGAGCATTTCGGTCCGCCTCTCCCACCAAGACTTCCCCAAATGAGAAACCCCCTGTAGTTCTCACCAGCAACCTCGAGTGACCCGTTTCCCCCCCGTTCGGAAAGAGAGCTAATTTTAAAAAGTACTCACCAGTGGAAGGTTTGCACAGTGTGAAGATAAAACAGGTCAGCTCCAGATTACTACAGTGAGAAAATAGTCAGTTGAGTGGGAGGTCCTGATTCATGAACTAATTCATGTAGATGTGTGGTCGAGGCTGATATTAGAACTCTGTCTGTCTCTCTCTCTCTTCTGTGTCTCTGTGTCTCTGTCTCTCTCTCCTCGGTCTGTCTCTCTCTTCTGTGTCTCTGTCTCTCTCTCTCCTATGTCTGTCTGTCTGTCTCTCTCTTCTGTGTCTCTGTGTCTCTCTCCTCTGTCTGTCTGTCTCTCTCTGCTCTGTGTCTCTGTCTCTCTCTCCTCTGTCTGTCTGTCTCTCTCTTCTGTGTCTCTGTCTCTCTCTCCTCTGTCTGTCTGTCTCTCTCTTCTGTGTCTCTGTGTCTCTGTCTCTCTCCTATGTCTGTCTGTCTCTCTCTGCTCTGTGTCTCTGTCTCTCCTGTGTCTCTGTCTCTCTCCTATGTCTTGCTGTCTCTCTCTCTCTCTTTCTGTCTCCCTCTCTTCTCTGTCTGCCTGTCTCTCTCTCTCCCTGTCTTTCTCTGTGTGTGTCTCTTTCTCTCCCTGTCTCTCTGTCTTTCTCTCTGTCTCTGTCTCTTTCTCTCTCTCTCTCTCTCTGTCTTTCTCTGTGTGTGTCTCTTTCTCTCCCTGTCTCTCTGTCTCTGCCTCTTTCTCTCTCTCTCTCCCTGTCTTTCTCTGTGTGTCTCTCTCTTCCTCTTTCTGTCTCTCCTGTTCCGTCCTCTCCCTCGCTGCAGTTCGGAATTCCTGTGTGTTTGCCAAACAGTTCAGACCCTGCCTACTCCCACCTGGTTTCCTTTAACTCTCAGCTAATAACAGATGTCAAACAAGCAGTGTTAACACTTTGGTGTCTGGTTGCGGGGCCGTGCTCAGTGTTCATTCAGTTGTGTCAGATTCTAAACAGACCAACAACGGAGGGAGGGAGAGAGGGGGAGGAGAGGAGATGGCGAGGAGAGGAGGAGGAGAGGGGAGAGGAGATGGGGGAGGGGGGAGAGGGGAGAGGAGAGGGAGGAGGTAGAGGAGAGGGAGGAGGGGGGGAGGGAGAGGAGGGGGGAAGGGAGAGGAGAGGGAGGACGGGGGGAGGGAGAGGAGAGGAGAGGGAGGAGGGGGGGAGGGAGAGGAGAGGGAGGAGGGGGAGGTAGGGGAGGGAGAAGGGGATGGGGTGAGGGAGGGAGATTATTGAGGGCTGCTTCCCCCTTCACTATCCGACAACAATCAGACAGGATTTGAGGTTGGGCTAGTGGACCGAGTGGAGTGAATTCTAGAGTTTCAGTTGTGAGGTAACAGAGACAGAGTTAGTGTTGAATCTGTCACCACCCCCCCCCCCCGGTCAGTGTGATCCCCCCCGGTCAGTGTGATCCCCGGGTCTGTGTGATTCCCCCCGGTCAGTGTGATCCCCCCCCCCGGTCAGTGTGATCCCCCCCGGTCAGTGTGATCCCCCCCCCCGGTCAGTGTGATCCCCCCCGGTCAGTGTGATCCCCCAGTCAGTGTGATCCCCCCCGGTCAGTGTGATCCCCGGGTCTGTGTGATCCCCCCGGTCAGTGTGATCCCCCCCGGTCAGTGTGATCCCCGGTCTGTGTGATCCCCCCGGTCAGTGTGATCCCCCCCCCCGGTCAGTGTGATTCCCCCCGGTCAGTGTGATCCCCGGGTCTGTGTGATCCCACCCGGTCAGTGTGATCCCCCCCGGTCAGTGTGATCCCCGGTCTGTGTGATCCCCCCGGTCAGTGTGATCCCCGGGTCTGTTTGATCCCCCTGGTCAGTGTGATCCCCGGGTCTGTGTGACCCCCCCGGTCAGTGTGATCCCCACCCCCCCGGTCAGTGTGATCCCCCCCGGTCAGTGTGATCCCCTGGTCAGTGTGATCCCCTGGTCAGTGTGATCCCCGGGTCAGTGTGATCCCCCCGGTCAGTGTGATCCCCGGTCAGTGTGATCCCCGGGTCTGTGTGATCCCCCCGGTCAGTGTGATCCCCCCCCCCGGTCAGTGTGATTCCCCCCGGTCAGTGTGATCCCCGGGTCTGTGTGATCCCACCCGGTCAGTGTGATCCCCCCCGGTCAGTGTGATCCCCGGGTCTGTTTGATCCCCCCGGTCAGTGTGATCCCCGGGTCTGTGTGACCCCGCCGGTCAGTGTGATCCCCACCCCCCTGGTCAGTGTGATCCCCCGGTCAGTGTGATCCCCTGGTCAGTGTGATCCCCTGGTCAGTGTGATCCCCGGGTCAGTGTGATCCCCCCGGTCAGTGTGATCCCCGGGTCAGTGTGATCCCCGGTCAGTGTGATCCCCGGGTCTGTGTGATCCCACCCGGTCAGTGTGATCCCCCCGGTCAGTGTGATCCCCGGGTCTGTTTGATCCCCCCGGTCAGTGTGATCCCCGGGTCTGTTTGATCCCCCCCGGTCAGTGTGATCCCCGGGTCTGTGTGATCCCCCCGGTCAGTGTGATCCCCCCCGGTCAGTGTGATCCCCCCCGGTCAGTGTGATCCCCCCGGTCAGTGTGATCCCCGGGTCAGTGTGATCCCCCCGGTCAGTGTGATCCCCGGGTCAGTGTGACCCCCCCGGTCAGTGTGATCCCCACCCCCCGGTCAGTGTGATCCCCCCCGGTCAGTGTGATCCCCCCGGTCAGTGTGATCCCCCGGTCAGTGTGATCCCCCCGGTCAGTGTGATCCCCCCCCCCCGGTCAGTGTGATCCCCCCCGGTCAGTGTGATCCCCCCCCGGTCAGTGTGATCCCCCCTGGTCAGTGTGATCCCCCCCCGGTCAGTGTGATCCCCCGGTCAGTGTGATCCCCCCTGGTCAGTGTGATCCCCCCCCGGTCAGTGTGATCCCCCTCCCGGTCAGTGTGACCCCCCCCCCCCGGTCAGTGTGATCCCCGGGTCTGTGTGACCCCCCCGGTCAGTGTGATCCCCACCCCCCCGGTCAGTGTGATCCCCCCGGTCAGTGTGATCCCCCTGGTCAGTGTGATTCCCCCCGGTCAGTAATATCCCCCCTGGTCAGTGTGATCCCCCCGGTCAGTGTGATCCCCCCCCCGGTCAGTGTGATTCCCCCGGTCAGTGTGATCCCCCCTGGTCAGTGTGATCCCCCTGGTCAGTGTGATCCCCCCGGTCAGTGTGATCCCCCCCCCGGTCAGTGTGATCCCCCGGTCAGTGTGATCCCCCCTGGTCAGTGTGATCCCCCCCCGGTCAGTGTGATCCCCCCCCCGGTCAGTGTGATCCCCCGGTCAGTGTGATCCCCCCTGGTCAGTGTGATCCCCCCCCGGTCAGTGTGACCCCCCCCCCGGTCAGTGTGATCCCCGGGTCTGTGTGATCCCCCTGGTCAGTGTGATTCCCCCCGGTCAGTAATATCCCCCCTGGTCAGTGTGATCCCCCTGGTCAGTGTGATTCCCCCCGGTCAGTAATATCCCCCCTGGTCAGTGTGATCCCCCCTGGTCAGTGTGATCCCCCCGGTCAGTGTGATCCCCCTGGTCAGTAATATCCCCCCCGGTCAGTGTGATCCCCCGGTCAGTGTGATCCCCCGGTCAGTGTGATTCCCCCCGGTCAGTAATATCCCCCCTGGTCAGTGTGATCCCCCCGGTCAGTGTGATCCCCCCGGTCAGTGTGATCCCCCCGGTCAGTGTGATGCCCCCCGGTCAGTGTGATCCCCCCGGTCAGTGTGATCCCCCCCCCCCGGTCAGTGTGATTCCCCCCCCGGTCAGTGTGATCCCCCCGGTCAGTGTGATCCCCCCGGTCAGCGTGGTCTCAGAGCAGACTGTGATTTATACTGTCCTGTTCATGTGGATTCACTGATTCCAGTGGAGTTTCGACACTTTCTCCACCCCCCCGCCCTCAGCCTGCTCTTCGACAGTTTCAGTCACTGCTGTAAAGAGCAGGCTGAGAGCAGGAGGCCTATAATTAGCTGGCGCCGAGTATGAACCACTAAACCCTGACTGTTGGGGTTTGCAGGCCCTGTATTTACTGCATCTTTAACCCCTACAAGAATCCTCAGCTTCATTATTTCACCGTGAAAGGAAAGATGTTGATGGGAACTTGGGCAGGAGCTGGGTTGCCATGGGGGTGACAGAGTGCTATTGTCACTGGACTAGTAACCCAGAGACCCAGGGTATTGCTCTGGGGACATGGCTTTGCGGATTTGCGGCTTGCCAACGTACGGCGGCCTAAATCGTCATGGCGGGCGGCGGACACCCAGGGCGGCCCGAGAGCGCGCGCATTCCCGTTGGCGCTGTCCAGCCCTGCAGCGCTGGTTTCCCCACACCCGCGAAAGAGGCGGTCAAACCGCCGGGGCCCCCTTTGCGTTTCCTGCTCTGATTTGGGGTTTAGTTGGCGGTGAGGTGGGGTGGGGTGAGGCCTGTGATCCTCTGTGGGTTTTCTGAACACAGGGAGTTGCAGTTGGCCTTCCTCCAGGGAACTGAATCAGGAGCTCACCCCCCCCCCCCCGAACTGTGCAGCACCCGTGATCGTCGTGGGCTGCTTTAGTCAGCAGCCTCCGTGCCAGGTTCTGTGCATGTAATCAGCCGGCAGAGACTAGAAAGAGGAGGGCAGCTGAATTCAGGAGAAACTCCTTTCCCCGGAGAGTGGGGAGAATGTGGAACTCGCTACCACGGGGAGTGGTCGAGGTGAATAGTATCGATACATTGAAGGGGAAGCTGGATAAACACATGAGGGAGAAAGGAATAGAAGGAGATGGAGACGGGGGTGGGAGGAGGCTCGTGTGGGGCAGAAACACCAGCACGGAGCGGATGGGCCAAATGGCCTGTTTCTGTGCTGTCTGGTAGCACAGTGGTTATGTTACTGGACGCGTAATCCCGAGAGACGAGCTCAGAGCCCGTCATGACAGCGGGGGAGTTTAAACTCAGTTCATTAATAAATCCTAATTAAAAAGCTAAGTCTCAGTAATGGTGAAACTACCGAACTCTCGGTAAAAAACCATCCGGCTCACTAATGTCCTTTAGGGAAGGAAATCTGCCATCTTCCTTTGCCAGAGCAAATCCCCGACCGATCACCCGCCTTCCCCAATCCTGGTTCTCCAGTATCACGAGGAAGACTGGAACAGGAGCAAGGCCTGGAGCTAGGGAAGAGTGGGTGGGTCTGCACTGTCGCGTTGAAGTACAACGTGAACTGAATGTTTATTATTTACAGAGGTCACCATCTGGCAGGATCGAGAACTCAGAGGGGCAATGAGGGTGGGTTGTGTTGTTGCATGGTGTGGTTGAAGGCATCTCTTGTTATTTGGTAGGTTCAGGGAGAAGGAGATTAGGCTGGGGTGTCCCGGTTTGAATGAAGATTATCAGTGCTCTCTTGCCCTTTGCAGCTCGGAGTACAGCTCCTCCCAGCAGAGATTGGTCACGTGTTCTGCTCCCTGCAGCTTTGGCCGGGCGTCCATCACTTTGCCCAGTGTCAGCAGGCAGCGGGTCCTCTGAGCGGTGACCGGGGGGAGAGGATTTCCTGAGAGCACAGGGCGTTTGATGTGACATGCCTCCATTCTTAACTGATCCTCTCATGTGGGGTCTGCCATTGGCGAGAGGACCAGAGAGAAGTGATGATGAAGAGAAAAGCTGGAGAGTCACCTGTGATCAGTCAAAGAACCAGAGAGAGAGAGAGAGACACACACAAACAGACAGGAAGAGACACACACAGAGAGACAGACAGGGAGAGACACACACACACACAGAGACAAAGAGAGAGATAGAGAGAGAAAAACAGACACATAGTGGGACACAAAAAGAGGCAGATACATAGAGAGACAGAAACAGACAGAGAGAAACAGACACATAGGGAGAGACAGAGAGAGAGAGATAGACACACACAGACACAGACAGACAAACAGAGACACACAGTCAGATAGAGAGACAGACAAAGAGAGAAAGAGACACAGACACAGAGAGACAGACAGACACACACACATAAAGACAGAGAGACACACACAGACTGAAGTGGACATAGAGAGATAGACAGAGAGACAGAGGTGGACAGAGTGAGGGAGAGGGACAGAGAGACAAACACATACAGAGAGAGGGATGGAGAGACAGAGACACACACATAAGAGAGACAGATACAAAGAGAGAGAGAGAGACAGCCAGACAGGGAGACAAACAGAGAGGGGTAAAGAAAGGGAAAGTGAGAGAGAGAGAGAGAGAGAGAAAGAAACAAACCAAGGACTGTGTATTATACAGCAGCCCAGGGGGGCTTCACAGCCAGTGAAGTAATGACATTCAGGTGGGTTAAAAACACTGAAATATTTATTGAACATTCCAACAGTGCAGCCTCCCTTTCAGTTGGGTGGCAATAATGTAACCCCTTGAACAAGGAGAGAAGATGCTGTGAAAGGAGGACTCTCTCTATCCCACACCGCAAACAGAAAGGACGACAGAATGATCTCGGAAAGTCCGCCACTTAAACCCTTATAACCTTCGAACGGTTTACGAGGCTTGAAAAGGAAAAATCACAAGCACGTTCAAAAAAGGTCTCGCCCAGGAAATCGAGACAGGTCGGAAAGGGAGAGGAATGCAGTCAATCTGCTGTCCGGAGGGCTTTCTCTTTGCCAACTGCAGGCTGAGGCTCGCAGCTCTCCCTGTGCCAGTCAGGAGGCACCCCGAGCCTTCAGTCGTGATACATCGTCATGATGCAACTTTTGATGGTGCCCATGTATCGTTCCCACAGGCACTGGTGTCTAGATAAACAAAATACAATAAATAACCGAGATTTAAATGGAAATGTATTGCAACATCCCTTGTGTCTGCACCCCTAGTTGCCCTTTTAACTCCCTGTAACAACTCCACTTGTTCCTTCAATAGGTTTTATCCTGTCACGTTTTTAGTCACAGGCTGTTCAAGTTTTCCTGCAGTTCCAAACTCTGGCCACCGGCCGGCACTGTGGAATACACTGATCCGCCATTATTTTTCCTCAGTAACTGAAATTTCTAATGTCCAAAATATATATTTTTTAAAATACATATTTTACAAAACATTACAAAATTGATCAATTGATTTGCTGCCTACATTACGACACTTCAAAAAGGTACCACATTGGCTATAAAGGCACCCCCCCCACCCCCCCAGGTCGTGAAAGGCGCTATATAAATTCAAGTTCTTTCTTCCTGCTTGAATGCCTCCGCTGGTCTCAAAACCCAGGGAGCATGGCAGACCGCCAGGACTGAGGAATCTGGAGGCCACCTCCTGCTCCTCCAAACCCTCGGCAATCTTTCAGTTAAATTAAAATTGCCGGCCACACGGGGTAGCTAAAGAATTCTGAGCCTGACCCCTGCCCTGCTCATCGGGTACAAGTTTATTTTTAAAGTGGGGGGGGCGGGGGGGCTGATTGACATAGTCACATCCAGAGCCCAGGATGGAGATTGGCATTGGAGGGTACAGCAGAGGGCGGGATTTGTACACTAGCAAAGTTATCAGACAGTCCCATGTGATTCTCCCTGCGCTCTGCAACTCTCACCGTACTTACTTGAAGGCGCTGAGGGCACGCGCTGTGTTTGTGTACTGCGTAAGGAACAGGCACACGTCATTGTTGTTCCATCGATCGGATTTACACGGCTCAATAAACTGTTCGAGACAAGAGGGGGAAGAAGAAGAGGAGGAGGAGTGAGCAGAAGTGAGCGACATTCCTGGAATCGGGCGCATCAGCATCGAGAGTCGGATGTGGGGCGTTCCCGAAGCCGGGAACTCCTTTAACCCCGCGTCCGCCAATGGGTTTTGAGCGAGTTAAAATCTCGCCCCACTTGGCCTGGTGAGAAGTGCGACTGTCATGCTGCATGCCTAACCGTGCGAACGCCCAGCTTAAAGCGACTGAGATGAAACATGGACGGACGAGGGGGGGGGGGGGCGGGGTTTAAACGTTTGCACCAAATCCAATTGAAAAACTGTGATGAAAATTAAAGTGGAGCTCGCAAAGGAAATCTACCACTTCTCCTACATTACTTTGAGGTGCCCTGAGGGAGGAGGGGTGAAAGGTGCTGGAGAAATGCAGGAGGTTTGGGTTGGTCTGTGCCTCCCTCCCAACATACATTCCCCTTTTCCGTCCTTTCCCCTGACTGCGAGTACTCTCGTTAACAAACGGTACGGGCGCCAGGAGAGAATTCCTCAACCCGGCTAGAATAATCCCCACTCTCCGGGATTGAACTAAGCAATCAGAGAACGCACCTTTTCCACCAGGTCAATGAAGAGATCTCGAACATCCTTGGTGTGGATAAGTTTTGCTGCAATGTTAATTAGGCCCCGAGAAAGATTCTGCAATGGAAACTGCAAATCAGAGCACAGCGAAGATTTCCAACGAGGCAACTGTGATAACTTACTTCCAGTTACACTGGAGGAATGAACGAGACAAACTGCCCACACTTGGCTAAGAGCAGGTAAATAAAACTTTGCTTTTACCTTAAAGTTTCCTTCCATCTCAGTGAAGATGCTGACTTTTCCCCTCAGCGCGGTGCAGACCAGACTGTGTGAAGATCAGAGACACAGCAGCAAAAATCAGAACACATTCCCACTCATTTAAAAACATGCTCCAAAATCTAAAACAGGAGGGTGTCAGACACCCAGACTATCACCTGTCTGCAAGTCGAGCCCAGACGGAAAGACTTTCCTCTAACCCCGTTTCTTTTTTTTTTTCTTTTCTTTCCAACTCCCAGTGCTGTACCTATCCTGGGAGTGTTTGATGGGGACAGTATAGAGGGAGCTTTACTCTGTATCTAACCCCCGTGTTGTACCTGTCCTGGGGAGTGTTTGATGGGGACAGTGTAGAGGGAGCTTTACTCTGTATCTAACCCCGTGCTGTACCTGTCCTGGGGAGAGTTTGATGGGGACAGTATAGAGGGAGCTTCACTCTGTATCTAACCCCGTGCTGTACCTGTCCTGGGGAGTGTTTGATGGGGACAGTGTAGAGGGAGCTTTACTCTGTATCTAACCCCGTGCTGTACCTGTCCTGGGGAGTGTTTGATGGGGACAGTATAGAGGGAGCTTTACTCTGTATCTAACCCCCGTACTGTACCTGTCCTGGGGAGTGTTTGATGGGGACAGTGTAGAGGGAGCTTTACTCTGTATCTAACCCCCGTGCTGTACCTGTCCTGGGGAGTGTTTGATGGGGACAGTATAGAGGGAGCTTTACTCTGTATCTAACCCTGTGCTGTACCTGTCCTGGGAGTGTTTGATGGGGACAGTATAGAGGGAGCTTTACTCTGTATCTAACCCCCGTACTGTACCTGTCCTGGGAGTGTTTGATGGGGACAGTATAGAGGGAGCTTTACTCTGTATCTAACCCTGTGCTGTACCTGTCCTGGGGAGTGTTTGATGGGGACAGTATAGAGGGAGCTTTACTCTGTATCTAACCCTGTGCTGTACCTGTCCTGGGAGTGTTTGATGGGGACAGTATAGAGGGAGCTTTACTCTGTATCTAACCCCCGTACTGTACCTGTCCTGGGAGTGTTTGATGGGGACAGTGTAGAGGGAGCTTTACTCTGTATCTAACCCCCGTGTTGTACCTGTCCTGGGGAGTGTTTGATGGGGACAGTATAGAGGGAGCTTTACTCTGTATCTAACCCCCGTGTTGTACCTGTCCTGGGGAGTGTTTTATGGGGACAGTATAGAGGGAGCTTTACTCTGTATCTAACCCCGTACTGTACCTGTCCTGGGAGTATTTGATGGGGTCAGTGTAGAGGGAGCTTTACTCTGTATCTAACCCCCGTGCTGTATCTGTCCTGGGAGTGTTTGATGGGGACAGTGTAGAGGGAGCTTTACTCTGTATCTAACCCCCGTACTGTATCTGTCCTGGGAGTGTTTGATGGGGACAGTGTAGAGGGAGCTTTACTCTGTATCTAACCCCCGTACTGTACCTGTCCTGGGGAGTGTTTGATGGGGACAGTATAGAGGGAGCTTTACTCTGTATCTAACCCTGTGCTGTACCTGTCCTGGGAGTGTTTGATGGGGACAGTATAGAGGGAGCTTTACTCTGTATCTAACCCCCGTACTGTACCTGTCCTGGGAGTGTTTGATGGGGACAGTATAGAGGGAGCTATGTACAAGTGGATCCTGACAGGCCCTCTACCTTTTGTGTTGGTCCAGTAGGTCCTTATCAGTGATCAGCACTTTGAGGTCTTTCAGATCCTGCAGAAACTCTCTGTCCAAGTCAACATCCATGTCATCCACCATGCAATCTGTAAAAGATGAGATTCACATCAGTGACTATCTGCTCCCTCGGAGACCACTCCACATAGTCGTGGAGCGGGGGGGGTGAAATAAAAAACCAAATCAGACCACAGACAATGGAAGGGGTGAACCTGCGAGAGGCAAAATCCTCGGGTCAGCTCATTCCAACCTCATTACAAATCCCTACTCCTAATCGATTTGACTTTTAAAATTAACATTTAAACCCACTGCAGTCGGTCAGTCAGTCAGTCAGTCTTATTCCAAAGTGCTGCACAGTTACCAAGCTCTGTTACTGCGTAAAGGGCATTGTATTAACGTGTGTGGGAAGCATGTGTGGAGTCGAGAATCAGAAACCAAGTGTCCACGTTTATTTGAGGCTCTTGCTGTGTCAGACACAAGCCACCTCCAAGTTGTCAGCCCTGGCTCTCTGTGGGTATCGCTCTCGCTCTCTCGCTCTCTCTCTCACCTTGGAAGTAGAAGGTTGAGGGATCGAGTCCCAGTCCAGAGACTTGAGCCCATAACCCAGGCCGACACTCCCAGTGCCAGTGCTGAGGGAGTGCCGCACTGTCGCAGGTGCCGTCTGTCAGATGTGACGTTAAAAAGAGGCCCCCGCCTGCCCCTCTCAGGTGGACGTAAAAGATCGCACGGTCGCTACTGGACGAAGAGCAGGTGGTGGGGGGGGGGAGAAGTGGGGACTGAAAGTGATGCTGCCCCTCGCAGTGACATCTTAAACCTGCCCCGCCCCTCCACACACAATGGGGATATTTTATAGCCCACTGCACCCAACAAGTGAAAACACAGCGGAGACAGTAAGTGAACTCACAAGCAGGACCTCCTGAGCAAGGTGGCGACTGAGAGCACAGGCCACCACTCGGCCACTTTGCACTGGCTCTCAGACACCGGCCGCGGTCTAGCTGCGAAGCTAATGGGGCGGCCTTTTCAATACCTGTGCTGGCTGCAGGGGTTCGGCATTCGACACAGAGAGTGCAAAGTCACACTCCACACATCAATTTGCCTGTTTTAAAGGCATTTGCCGTCAGAATAATAAAGACAGTTTCCCTCGGGACCGTCCAAACTGACGAGAAAAATCCAACCGGAAGGAGACGGGGGGAAAATCGGGAGCGGCTCCTTATATGGGGCGGATTGCGGTTTGCTGATCTTCCAGGGGACAATGCGCTTTTACTGACACATGACGACCTACCCGGTTTCCGTGGCGACCCCGTTATGTCACCTCTGTCTTGCCTCATCTTTGTTAAGACGGTCCAATGCTTAAAACAGAGCGGGAACCACCATCACTCATCAAATCCACTGGGCATCAACCCAACCGGGCCGACATTCACTTCACCGTGAGACCCTTCCATCGGTAAACGGCCCCAGCACATTAACCCCTTTCGTCCTGCAGCCCATTCTCCCACGTGCCCCAGTCGTAGAGAGATACAGCACTGAAACCGGCCCTTCGGCCCACCGAGTCTGTCAATTCGCAGACAACCAAGTTTTAAATTGAAAATAAAAATGGGTTAAAAACCCACTCTCTAATCTACAGATAGCTCCCAACACCCATATTTTGATAGGGCTGGGGACCCCACTGTACTTACACTGCCTATCCCAGGCACCACCCCCACCCCCCCCCCCGCCCCACTCACCCACAGCTCCAAGCGTCCAGTTCTGAATCAGCTGCTCAGCACAGCAGGCAAAATCCTCGAAGGTCAGGTACTGGAGTTTCTTCTTGCCCGTCTCGAATCGATTGTTGGCGAAAAAGACGACAGCCGCATAATCACTGGGAGGGGGGAGTGGGCGAAAGGTGGGGGTGGGGTGGGGTTGGGTTGGCAGGGGGCACCGTCAAGAGAAAAGAGACAATGAGTATAACGCCCGAGACCACCCCCAACCCGATGCCTCAACCTGGTAGGCAGGTCACGCATACTCGCTCTCCTGCACCCCCTCACTCCCTCCCTGCCAATCCCACTCCGTGCCGCTGTTTCAAGGGAAGGGGGAGCCACCGGCAGCCGACCCGGATGACCGAGACACAGAGCAAAAAAAAAATACTGCCCAGAAACAGGCCATTCGGCCCAACTGGGTTGTGCCTTTCCACGCGGGATCTTTAACGCGCTGAGTTGTTGTGATCTGGAACCGCGCTGCCCTGAAAGGGCGGTGGAAGACGATTTGTGACTTTCAAAAAAGGGGAAAATCGGATAAATACTAGAAAGGGAGACATTTGCAGGGCTGTGGGGGGGGAGGAGTGGGACTAATTGGATGGATCTTTGAAAGAGCCAGCACAGGCTCGAAGGGCCGAATGGCCCCCACCCACCCACTCCGAGCTATGAGATCCTATGATTCGGAACACAGCCAGACATTTTCATGTTGCAACCTTCTTCTAAAGAGATGAGTGCATCCCTCCCTGTGGAACTATGGAGAGCCCAATGGGCTTTTTTGTGGGGGGAGTGCGGGGAGGTGGGGAGTTTAGTGACAGCAGTTTTGAAAGGCCGGGGCGGGTGAGGAACAGTAATCTAGGACAGGGGATATGTTAACAATGTCAGCTAGTGTGGGGTGGGGTGCAAGGAAGGGAAACATAGAAAACTTAACAGTACAGGAGGACGACATTTGGCCCACTGTGTCTGTACTGGCCCAAAAGGAGACATCCAGCCTAATCACACCTTGGGTACAGCACTTCAACTGCATATTCAAGTGGTTTTTTTTCTAAATGTGATGGGGGTTTCTGCCTCTACCTCCCCTTTTCAGGCAGGGAGTTCCAGACCCCCAGTGCCCTCTGGGTGAAATTATTACCCATTTCCTTTCTAGTCCTTCCACCAATTACTTTCAATCTATGCCCCATGGTTAGTGACCTCTCTAATGGAAACTGGTTCTTCCTATCCACTCTATGCCGGACCCTCATCATTTTATATTCAATCTCCCCTCAGCCTCCTCTGTTCCAACGAAATCAATGCCAACCTCTCCAATCTTTCCTCATGGCTAGAATTCTCAATTCCTGCCAACACCCTGGTAAATCTCTGTATCCTCTTGGGTGCTGGATGGTCCGGTCTTCGGCAGGAATGGTGATGGGGCCATTTTCTTCGGAACAGGAGAGACTGAGGGGAGATTTAATAGAGGCGTGTAAATTTACGATGACCGGATGGATAGGGTGGTATGCTGTTTAGTGAGAATGGGGTTCAGAGAGGGGTGGGAGGGAGGTCTAGTGGATAAGATGAGCTCGGAGAGGTGGATGAAGGGAGATGGGAGAGAATGAAGCTGGATCAGATTCCAAGACCTCAGGGGGAGAGTTGGAAGGAACCTTGAACGGATGGTCACAATTTCAGTGACCTCTCCCCCCCACCTTCACACTTGTTGTTGGAGGTCAGGGTGGAGGGGGGGGGGGTGGGAAGGGGAGAGAGGGGTTTAAAAGGAGACAGCTGATAGTTCAGCACAGAAGCAAGATGGGGGGAGCAGCCGGCTTTGTTCTCCGGAATGTTCCAGGAGTTCGCACACAGCTCTGGGAACGATCCAGCCACATCTGGCGACAGATGGCTGGAGCAGCTGTGTGCCAGATGTGATCCCTTTGGACTTGAGGGAGCGCAGGTGGGGAGGAGGCCAGACAGCAGATGAATACAAAAAAAAAAAATCGCTCAGCAAACTTAATGACCTGACTTTTAGAGAAAAGAGCAATGGGGGTCGGGGTAAAGGGGCACGAGATGGGCAATGGTGTGGGGATGATAAAACTCTCCTACAGTTTGGGACCAAGCTCTGGGAGAAACATCTGCCTTTGCACGAAGTCATGCTGACTCCTGGCAGTCGCCCTGCACATTCCAGTAAGATATTCCACCACGGGCGTCAAGTCCCAGTCTCCAAATAATCTGCCTCGACCTCCCAAGCGTGGGCGAATCTCCGCCCACCGTGCCCGAGCTGCCACTACCTTCATGTCGGAACTGTTGGCCTGTTTCTAACTGCAGGAAGCGGGCACGCCGTACGAGCTTGGAGTGCGCCTCCCGCACTTTTTGAACAGGGGTGTAACATTTGGCAGGTGATATGTAACACTCCTGATCTTTCACTTCAGGGACTGGGGTTCGAATCCAGCATGGACCATCAGGATTGAAATTCCTTCTTTCCGCTGACCGGAGTCAGGAATATTTGCGGATAGATAAAAAGGGCCGAAAGCGTAAAAGGCCCAGAGGACTGCTGCCATGGGCATTTAATCTGTCAATGAACGCTCGGCGTGAGGGTCAAAGTGATGCCTGGAAAAATTATTTTTCTGCTGAACATTTGTCTAAAAGGACGAGCTCTCCTATCTCACAGTGGTGGATGAGTTCTGTGAGTTAAATAATTGCACAGCATTCATTCCCCAGCCCCCTTTTAAGCAGAGTGATAGGAAGGGGTATTTACCCAGCCAGCCTGTCGGAAAGGAGGAAGTATTGCTGAATGTTCTCCACCAGCGGTCCCTTCATCTCTTCGACCACCTTAAACACTCGTTTGAAGTTATCAAACTGCAGAGAGACAGAAAGAGGACTCGCTGTTAAAAGGCCAGGGTTAAAAGGTACACCTAAACAGGCTGTCACTCTGTTTCCTCCACACCCACAGCTCCCTCGCCCAACCTCTCATGCATTGCGACACTTCTCCCACCGGCATTTAGCAGCATAAGGCTGGTTATAGACTGATTTATCCAGTTCAAGCTTCGAATGATCTCTTGGGAATGCTCCTTAGGAGCACAGAAACAGGCCATTTGGCCCACCTGGGCTAGACCAGTGTTTCTGCTCCACACGAGCCTCCTCCCACCCCCTCTCCATCTCACCCAATTCTTCTATTCCTTTCTCCCTCATGTGTTTATCCAGCTTCCCCTTAAATACATCGATACTATTCACCTCAACCACTCCCTGTGGTAGCGAGTTCCACATTCTCCCCTCTCTCTGGGGATAGAGGTTTCTCTTGAATTCCCAATTGGATTTATTAGCGACTGTCTTATATTGATGACCTTGAGTTCTGGTCTCGCCCGCAAGTTGAAACATCTTTTCTACGACGACCCTATCGAACCCCTTTCATAATCTTATAGACCTCTATCAGGTCACCCCTCAGCCTTCTCCCTTCTAGAGCAAAGAGCCCCAGCCTGGTCAATCTTTCCTGATGGGAATAACCTCTCAGTTCTGGTATCATCCTGCAAATCGTCTCCAGTGCCTCTGTATCCTTTGTCTAATATGGAGACCAGAACCGAGCCATGTGCTCCAAGTGTGGTCCAACCAAGGTTCAGCACAGAAAATCATTCCTCTTCTTCAGACAGAGCTACAGGACCTTTAACATGACCAGAGTCTTCAGGGTAGAAAGCCACTAAACTGAGCCGAGCAGGGGGATGAAATTTAATGTGAGCAGGCTGGAAAAAACTCATCAGCTCAGCATAGACACGATGGGCCGAAGGGCCTCTTTCTGTATTGTATAACTCTAAGACCTTGAAAGCAACCGAGTTTGCTTTTCAATATGTCTGAAGAATGAACGCAATTTGTCAATGGTTCAGATGTAAAGTCGGTCTGACACTGGGACCTTGTCTGGCCTCTACCTGTCTCCGGCAGCTCTTCAGTGTGATGCTCGTTTTAGTGCTGACATCGTCCAGATCCTTCTTGGTCCCCTTGGACAGTTTCTTCCCCAGAACCTCTCGCACAAACAGCTCATCGAATGTATAATATCTGCCGAAGGGAAAACAGTTCAAATCATCACTCCACCTGAATCATTTTTCACAAAACACTTCCACTGGTACAGCACTGGGTTAGATACAGAGTAAAGCTCCCTCTACACTGTCCCCATCAAACACTCCCAGGACAGGTACAGCACAGGGGTTAGATACAGAGTAAAGCTCCCTCTACACTGTCCCCCATCAAACACTCGCAGGACAGGTACAGTACGGGGTTAGATACAGAGTAAAGCTCCCTCTACACTGTCCCCCATCAAACACTCCCAGGACAGGTACAGTACGGGGTTAGATACAGAGTAAAGCTCCCTCTACACTGTCCCCCATCAAACACTCCCAGGACAGGTACAGCACTGGGTTAGATACAGAGTAAAGCTCCCTCTACACTGTCCCCATCAAGGCAGGACTCCTTCCCAGCCAGTTCACAACACCAGTTCCAGCGCTCCCGTTATTTCAAACCGGACAACTGAATTTCAGCCCCATTCAGATTGTAACTGCTTACTTTTCAATTAACATACACTGCATCGGTGGGGGGATCTGGAAGAGGAGTTGGTTGATCAGCTTTGGGGGGCTGTGCAGCAGACGCTCCAACATCTGGAAGGTGCGGTAATGATCCATTGTGTCACTCTCCAAAACATCTGGGGTGGCACCAGTCTGTTCCAATATCCCACTTTGGATTCGAATTGTAACTGCGTCGCTGACTGGAACGAAGGCATAGCAAATGGTGAGATAGGACTGAAATACGAAA
Source organism: Heterodontus francisci (assembly GCF_036365525.1). Classification (NCBI taxonomy): domain Eukaryota; kingdom Metazoa; phylum Chordata; class Chondrichthyes; order Heterodontiformes; family Heterodontidae; genus Heterodontus; species Heterodontus francisci. The sequence continues at coordinate 20,817,593 of NC_090414.1, read as the reverse complement.
AGCAGCACCAGATATGGAACAGGTGATAATAAGCCCTACGGCTATTCAACTGAGCCTCAGAAAGATCGGGCAGCTCCGCCTATTTGGAAGGATATGCTGATGGGGGGGGGGGGGGGGGTGAGATGTAGAGGGGAGGGAGGAGGCAAAGCGTGCAACGTTAACACCAGACGAGACCCGATGGGCTGAATGGCCTGTCCCTGTTGCTGTGGGCGCGACGGCACTGAATGGAAGATGAACAAGATTAAGCGATGGATTTATACGACAGGTTTCACCGCCGGCGACCGCGACGGGGGGGGTCCGGATCACCGTTAGGGGCTGCGTGCCACCTCAGTCCGGTACCTGAATATCCATCCAGCCAGAGCCGATAAACATCCTTGTCAATCAGCGTTGTGTTTCCCACAAACACATCCAACTCCGCCGCCATGACACGATGTAATCTCCAGGAGTCACAGTGGAAATCCAATCAGCCCCTCCACCATGACACTAACTGTGCCCAGTGACTCCGATAACAACAGTCACTGCACCCCACCCCCCACCCCACCCCACTGACTATCATTCATCAGCCCAGTCCCAGTTACTCTGCTCAATATCCCCCAGCAACTGTTACTATGGTAATTACCCCTTGCTCCTGTTACTATGGTAACTATCATCCCAAGTACCTGTTACTATAGCAACTAACCCCAATGAGCTGTTACCATGGTAACACTCCCCCCCGCACCTGTTACTATGGTAATTAGCCCCCCCCCCAAAAAAAAACAGGTTACTGTGGCAACAAGCCCCTAATAGAGGTGGTCCTCCCTTCCCCTGAAGGTGGGTTTGTTTCTCAGTCACTTTATCCCTGCGATAGGTTTGAAGTTTTCCCCCAGACTTTGAGAACCTCAGCGACTCCAAAACACAATAAAACCCCACAAGACAGCCATCAATTACAGCCAGAGGAGCCACTTCCGGGTCAAAGACGCTGTCCAATCAGAGGCGACGGACAGCAACTGGGAACGTCCGGTGAGCGGTGACCAATAGGCACAGGGCTCCCCGGGCTCGTCACAAACAGGACCCGCGCATGCTCGCTGTGGCAATGGGGAGAAAGGGGCGGGGCCTCGCGGGCAGCTCCTGAGCAGCAGCCATCCCTCCAAACACCCTCCATCCTCACTCACTACCATCCCTCCAAACACCCTCCATCCTCACTCACTACCATCCCTCCAAACACCCTCCATCCTCACTCACTACCATCCCTCCAAACACCCTCCATCCTCACTCACTACCATCCCTCCAAACACCCTCCATCCTCACTCACTACCATCCCTCCAAACACCCTCCATCCTCACTCACTACCATCCCTCCAAACACCCTCCATCCTCACTCACTACCATCCCTCCAAACACCCTCCATCCTCACCCTCAATCCCTCCAAACACACTCCATCCTCACTCACTCCCATCCCTCCAAACAAACTCCATCCTCACTCACTCCCATCCCTCCAAACACACTACATCCTCACTCTCATCCCTCCAAACACACTCCATCCTCACTCACTCCCATCCCTCCAAACACACTCCATTCCTCACTCACTCCCATCCCTCCATACACTCTCCATCTTCACTCATTCCCATCCCTCATAACACACTCCATCCTCACTCACTCCCATCCCTCCAAACACACTCCATCCTCACTCACTCCCATCCCTCCAAACACACTCCATTTTCACTCACTCCCATCCCTCCAAACAAACTCCATCCCTCACTCCCTCCCATCCTTCCAAACACACTCTAACCTCACTCACTCCCATCCCTCCAAACACAATCCATCCTCACACCCTCCCATCCCTCTAAACACACTTCATCCTCACTCACTCCTATCCCTCCAAGCACCCACCATCCTCACGCACTCCCATCCCTCCAAATACACTCCATCCCTCCAAACACCCTCCATCCTCACTCACTGCCATCCCTCAAAATACACTCCATCTTCACTCACTCCCATCCCTCCAAACTTACTCCATCCTCACTCCAGTCCCTCCAAACACACTCCATCCTCACTCACTCCCATCCCTCCAAACACACTCCATCCCTCACTCACTCCCATCCCTCCAAACACACTGCATCGTTACTCACGCCTAACGCTCCAAACACATTCCATCCCTCACTCACTCCCATCCCTCCAAACTTACTCCATCCTCACTCCAGTCCCTCCAAACACACTCCATCCTCACTCACTCCCATCCCTCCAAACACACTCCATCCCTCACTCACTCCCATCCCTCCAAACACACTGCATCGTTACTCACTCCTAACGCTCCAAACACACTCCATCCCTCACTCACTCCCATCCCTCCAAACACACTCCTCCCCTTCCCTCACTCACCCCCCCTCCGAAACCCACTCCATCTCCTCACTCACATCCTTGAGTTGAGTAGCAGAGGAGCCGTGATGGTAATGAGTGGAGGAGTCGGTTCAAGGGGCCGAATGACCTAATCCTGCTCCTGTTTCTTCTGTGCTCATATTGAATCAGTAATGTTAGTGCAACGGCCCCTCATCGGCCTCTCTGCACAGTTGTTGCTGGCTGTTCTGGCTGTTGTGCAACTCTGGGAACACATCTGTAGGCCGGACACAAAGTAATTCCCCAATGGTGCAATTTTTTCAGATATTGAGGGCAATTGAGAGGGTAGATAGAGAGAAACTATTTCCACTGGTTGCGGAGTCTAGGAGTAGGGGGCAGAGTCTAAAAAGTAATGCTCAACCTTTCAGGAGTGAAGTGAGAAAGTACATGATCTCATTGAATGGTGGGACAGCATCGAGGGGCTGAATGGCCTCCTCCTGTTCCTGTCTGGCCTCACCCGGGGAGTCTTATCTCGTTGGGAGTGTCCCCTATTGATCTCAAATGTTGAATTACAACTTGAGCAGCCGCCCGGCCATGTCACAACTGCTCCCCGAGTTGGTGAACTCTTGCTCTGTAGAAACCTCGCCAAGGCGCCCAGCGCGGTTCGATTGCAGGTACCTCCCCTGTACAGTAACGAGCCTGCCTTTATGTAGCGCCTCTCACCCACCACCATCCCCCTCCCTCCCTCCCAGGGCTTCACAGCTGACGAAGTGCTTATGAAGGGGTGGGGGGGGGGGGGGCGCGATGTCGGAAACGCACAGCGCGATCCCACAGCCAGCAACCTGACAGCTGCATAACTCCGCGCCCGGCGGACAGCACCTCGGAGTGAGTGGTGCTCCCGCGGCACTGGCGCACCAAGTGGGTCATGTGTACTGCCACAGGCTAAAAAAAAAAGGACAAACCCCACTGCAATTGTTTTTTGTGTTTAGGGGCGGTTGGGAGCTGGGGGCGTTTCTGGCAGGTGAATCCTGACTGTCGATCTGCCCCTTTCTGCGTGGGTGGAAACACATGAGGGTCGGGTTGGCTGATTCCCCCCCTCCCCCCGCCCTGCTGTCTCCTTGGTTAACAATGCTCAGAAGGGAAGGGGCTTTGTTACTGAGGAAGGATGTCCCGTGTTGTTAGAAGAGAGCTCAGCCTCTGACGTGCTTTGAATGATGTATGGAGGCTGGCCGAGCTGCAGGATGTAGTCTTGCACTGGAGCCTCTGACTGCATTTGCACTCGGGTGAAATTCTTTTCAGTATCGCTTCTTGCTGTCTTCTCATTTCTGAACCCCCTGCGGATTGGAGCAAATTGGATTCCCTTTCTCTTTGGGGGAGGAAAGGAAGAAAAAAAAGGGGCGCGTTGTTCATTATTCACAGAGGAGATTGTGTTCTGAAAGCAAGGGGGGCTTTCATCTGCATGTCTGAGCCTGGGAGAGAGAGAGGGCTGGAGGATGAGCAGAGTGGAGGACAGTGCTTTACCCCCCGTGGAGCTGTGCAGACTGCCGGAGGAGGAGCTGCTGGCTTGGGATAAGGAGGACCTCGTCCAGAGGCTCCGCAGGGCCGAGGCGGAGAAGCTTTGCGCCCTGGTGCAGAGGGGACGCCTCATCCAGGAGGTGAACCGGCAGCTCCAGGAGCACCTGCTGGAGATCCGCCAGCTGAAGGCCGTCAACAGCCGGCTGCGGGGGGAGAACCGGGAGCTGCGGGAGCTCTGCTGCTTCCTGGACGACGACCGGCTGAAGGCCAAGGGCCTGGCCGGGGAGTGGCAGGCCTTCGGGCGGTACGCGGCCCGAGTGATGAGGGAGGACGTGGGGGGTTACCTCCGCAAGCTGGCCAACCTGGAGCAGCTCCAGGAGGCGCTGGTGAAGGAGAACCTGACTCTCAAGGAGCTCTGCATGATCCGGGACGACGACTGCGCGGGGCGGACGGACGCCAGTCCAACCGGCTCCTCCGACCTCAACATTCCCTGCGGACCCAGGGACCTGGGTGACGGCAGCTCCAGTGCGGGTAGCATTGGCAGCCCGGATCAGCTGCACCTGGTCTGCTCCCCTGAGGATGAGACTCCGGAATGTCTTGACAATTCCCAGGCGTAATGGCGCCGGATAATTCCTCGTTTCTTTTTTTTTGGACATTTTCTGAAGGGTGTTAAGTATTGGCCCAAGCTGGTTATCAGGCGTCAAGTTGCTTTATTCGCAGGCTGACACTCCCAACGCCCGCGCTGAGGGAGTGCCACACTGCCGGGGGGGGGTGCCGCCTTTCGGACGAGACGTTAAACCGGGGTCCCCCGGGGGCCCCAATATTTATCCCACGAGCAACGTCACTTACAAAAAAAAAACACAAACAGACGATCTGGTCATCATCGTGTTGCCCTTTTCTCTCTTTCTTTTTTTTTAATGTGGGATCTTGCTGTGCTTATCGAGGACTTGTCAAGGAATGCAGAGATGAATAAACAGATTCAGACCGATGGCGGAGACGAGTTGTTCCTGGACTTTCCCTCAGTTTATTGGTGGTTTTTAGTGTCGTTGCTGGGCAGATTGTGATTGTTAAAGAGTGATTAGAGATTTGTACTGTGTAACTCACTGCCTTTTGTTTGAGAAGTGGGCCTGTTTCACACTGAGAGGCCTATCCCTGACAGAGCACACTGCGATATAGTATAAAGAGCAACACTCTGTATCCTTTTTCAATTCTCACCCTTGAGTTCAAACCCCTTCCTATCTCTGTAACCTCCTCCAGCCCCTACAACCCTTCCTATCTCTGTAACCTCCTCCAGCCCCTACAACCCTCCCTATCTCTCTAACCTCCGCCAGCACCTACAACACTCCCTATCTCTCTAACCTCCTCCAGCCCCCACAACCCTCCCTATCTCTCTAACCTCCTCCAGCCCCTACAACCCTCCCTATCTCTGTAACCTTCTCCAGCACCTACAACCCTCCCTATCTCTCTAACCTCCTCCAGCACCTACAACCCTCCCTATCTCTCTAACCTCCTCCAGCACCAACAACCCTCCCTATCTCTGTAACCTCCTCCAGCACCTACAACCCTCCCTATCTCTCTAACCTCCTCCAGCACCAACAACCCTCCCTATCTCTGTAACCTTCTCCAGCACCTACAACCCTCCCTATCTCTGTAACCTTCTCCAGCACCTACAACCCTCCCTATCTCTCTAACCTCCTCCAGCACCAACAACCCTCCCTATCTCTCTAACCTCCTCCAGCACCAACAACCCTCCCTATCTCTGTAACCTCCTCCAGCACCAACAACCCTCCCTATCTCTGTAACCTCCTCCAGCACCTACAACCCTCCCTATCTCTCTAACCTCCTCCAGCACCAACAACCCTCCCTATCTCTCTAACCTCCTCCAGCACCAACAACCCTCCCTATCTCTGTAACCTTCTCCAGCACCAACAACCCTCCCTATCTCTCTAACCTCCTCCAGCACCTACAACCCTCCCTATCTCTGTAACCTCCTCCAGCACCTACAACCCTCCCTATCTGTGTAACCTCCTCCAGCACCAACAACCCTCCCTATCTCTCTAACCTCCTCCAGCACCTACAACCCTCCCTATCTCTCTAACCTCCTCCAGCACCTACAACCCTCCCTATCTCTCTAACCTCCTCCAGCACCAACAACCCTCCCTATCTCTCTAACCTCCTCCAGCACCTACAACCCTCCCTATCTCTGTAACCTCCTCCAGCACCTAAAACCCTCCCTATCTCCGAAACCTCCTCCAGCACCTACAACCCTCCCTATCTCCGAAACCTCCTCCAGCCCCTACAACCCTCCCTATCTCTGTAACCTCCTCCAGCCCCCACAACCCTCCGAGATCTCTGCGCTCCTCCAATTCCGCCCTCTTGTCCATCCCCCGATTCCCATCGCTCCACCATTGGCGGCCGTGCCTTCAGCTGCCTGGGGTCCTAAGCTCTGGAATTCCCTCCCTAAACCTCTCCGCCTCTCTCTCCCCTCCTTTAAGACGCTCCTTAAAAACCGACCTCTTTGACCGAGCTTTTGGTCGCCTGTCCCTAATATCTCCTTATGTGGCTTGCGGGATGTTTTACTGAGTTAACCACGCTATGTGAAGGCGAGTTGTTGTTGCAGTGCCGTCTGTAATCTCCGGCGACCGAGGAGACACTTCCCCTGTTTCTCGCTGTGCCTATTTTAGAATTCCGATGGCTTTTCCTGTCAGACCAGAACTGGGAGAAAGAGCCGCATCCTGAGGCTTAAATATTCCCGGCCAATCCCCTTCCTGTTTGCAGAAGCCCCAAATGTTTTAAGTATGAAACAATCTTTCTGCTCCCTTCATGAACACATGAATAGTGTCGATGCATTTAAGGGGAAGCTGGATAAACACACGAGGGAGAAAGGAATAGGAGATGGTGATGGGGGAGAGATGGAGAGGGGGTGGGGGAGGAGGCTCGTGTGGGGCAGAAACACCAGCACGGAGCAGATGGGCTGAACAGCCTGTTTCTGTGCTGGAAATTCAATGCGATGCTAAGTAATTGACCAAAATGTGTTCCCTCATCCTCTGTTGTTGTCAGCACTGTCACGTCTGCTCACTGCCCTCTCATCCAGACCCATCCTCGTCCAAGTGATCCTACTTGATCCCATTCGTATCCATCCTAAAAGCATCACGACACCTCCTCACACACACTATTCCAGGACCTGCGAGGCTCGCTCCAGGATGCCTGGGGCCTCCATGTTCTGCAAGTACTGGACCATCCAGCGGCAACAGCAGCTTCGCCGGTAGCTCTCTTACAGTCAGAAGGTTCTGGGTTTGAGCCCCAGTCCAGAGACTTGAGGACAAAGTCCAGGCCGACACTCCCAGTGCAGTATTGAGGGAGTGCCGCACTGTCAGAGGGTCAGTACTGAGGGAGTGCCGCACTGTCGGAGAGTCAGTACTGAGGGAGTGCCGCACTGTCGGAGGGTCAGTACTTAGAGAGTGCTGCACTGTCGGAGAGTCAGTACTGAGGGAGTGCCGCACTGTCGGAGGGTCAGTACTGAGGGAGTGCCGCACTGTCGGAGGGTCAGTACTGAGGGAGTGCCGCACTGTCGGAGAGTCAGTACTGAGGGAGTGCCGCACTGTCGGAGGGTCAGTACTGAGGGAGTGCCGCACTGTCGGAGAGTCAGTACTGAGGGAGTGCCGCACTGTCGGAGGGTCAGTACTGAGGGAGTGCCGCACTGTCGGAGGGTCAGTACTTAGAGAGTGCTGCACTGTCGGAGGTTCAGTACTGAGGGAGTGCCGTACTGTCGGAGGGTCAGTACTTAGAGAGTGCTGCACTGTCGGAGAGTCAGTACTGAGGGAGTGCCGCACTGTCGGAGGGTCAGTACTGAGGGAGTGCCGCACTGTCGGAGGGTCAGTACTGAGGGAGTGCCGCACTGTCAGAGGGTCAGTACTGAGGGAGTGCCGCACTGTCAGAGGGTCAGTACTGAGGGAGTGCCGCACTGTCGGAGAGTCAGTACTGAGGGAGTGCCGCACTGTCGGAGGGTCAGTACTGAGGGAGTGCCGCACTGTCGGAGGGTCAGTACTTAGAGAGTGCTGCACTGTCGGAGGTTCAGTACTGAGGGAGTGCCGTACTGTCGGAGGGTCAGTACTTAGAGAGTGCTGCACTGTCGGAGAGTCAGTACTGAGGGAGTGCCGCACTGTCGGAGGGTCAGTACTGAGGGAGTGCCGCACTGTCGGAGGGTCAGTACTGAGGGAGTGCCGCACTGTCGGAGGGTCAGTACTGAGGGAGCGCTGCACTGTTGGAGGGTCAGTACTGAGGGAGTGCCGCACTGTCGGAGGGTCAGTACTGAGGGATTGCCGCACTGTCGGAGGGTCAGTACTGAGGGAGTGCCGCACTATCGGAGGGTCAGTACTGAGGGAGTGCCGCACTGTCGGAGGGTCAGTACTGAGGGAGCGCCGCACTGTCGGAGGGTCAGTACTGAGGGAGTGCCGCACTGTTGGAGGGTCAGTACTGAGGGAGTGCCGCACTGTCGGAGGGTCAGTACTGAGGGAGCGCTGCACTGTTGGAGGGTCAGTACTGAGGGAGTGCCGCACTGTCGGAGGGTCAGTACTGAGGGAGTGCTGCACTGTCGGAGGGTCAGTACTGAGGGAGCACCGCACTGTCGGAGGGTCAGTACTGAGGGGGTGCCGCACTGTCGGAGGGTCAGTACTGAGGGAGCGCCGCACTGTCGGAGGTTCAGTACTGAGGGAGTGCCGCACTGTCAGAGGGTCAGTACTGAGGGAGTGCCGCACTGTCGGAGGGTCAGTACTGAGGGAGTGCCGCACTGTCGGAGGGTCAGTACTGAGGGAGCGCTGCACTGTTGGAGGGTCAGTACTGAGGGAGTGCCGCACTGTCGGAGGGTCAGTACTGAGGGAGCGCCGCACTGTCGGAGGGTCAGTACTGAGGGAGTGCCGCACTGTCGGAGGGTCAGTACTGAGGGAGTGCCGCACTGTCGGAGGGTCAGTACTGAGGGAGTGCCGCACTGTCGGAGGGTCAGTACTGAGGGAGTGCCGCACTGTCGGAGGGTCAGTACTGAGAGAGTGCCGCACTGTCGGAGGGTCAGTACTGAGGGAGTGCCGCACTGTCGGAGGGTCAGTACTGAGGGAGTGCCGCACTGTCGGAGGGTCAGTACTGAGGGAGTGCCGCACTGTCGGAGGGTCAGTACTGAGGGAGTGCCGCACTGTCGGAGGGTCAGTACTGAGGGAGTGCCGCACTGTTGGAGGTGCCATCTTTCACATGCAACGTTAAACCGAAACCCCTCCAGCCCTCTCAGGTGGACATTAAAGATCCCATCCCCGTTATTTTGAAGAGAGGGGGCGGGGGAAGTGGGGGGGGGGGGGGTTCTCCCCGGTGTCCTGGGGCCAATATTTATCCCTCAACCAACATCACTGGTGAAAAAGCGGACGATCTGGGTCATTACCTCATCGATGTTTGTGGGATCTTGCTGTGCGCAACTCGGCTGCTGCGTTTCCTACATCACAGCAGTGACAACGCGCCTCAGAAAAGTACTTGACTGGCTGTGCAGCACTTTGGGACGTCCGGAGAATGTGAAAGGGGCTAAAGTAATGCAAAGCCTTTCTCACAGTTTCCTGCAGTTCAATGTGGTCAAACAGCAAAGCTGTCTTTCTGGTCAATCTCCGTCCTCCCCGGCTGATCCTTCACCGAAATTTAGTGATTGTGCTGCACCCCGTGGCCGAATAGTCAGCTCATGCACAGAGGATGCCTCTATGGAGGAATTACCAGGCACCAGCAATTGCATACAGAGACATTCCCCAAGTCTCTGAAGGCAAACCACTTGCATTTATCTCGCACCTTTAACCTGGTATTACATCTCAAGGTGCTTCCCAGGAGCGTAAATCAGACAGAATTTGACCCCGAGCCACATCAGGAGATATTAGGGACAGGCGACCAAAAGCTCGGTCAAAGAGGTCGGTTTTTAAGGAGCGTCTTAAAGGAGGAGAGAGAGAGACGGAGAGGTTTAGGGAGGGAATTCCAGAGCTTAGGGCCCCAGGCAGCTGAAGGCACGGCCGGCAATGGTGGAGAGATGGGAATCGGGGGATGGACAAGAGGACGGAATTGGAGGAGCGCAGAGATCTCGGAGGGTTGTGGGGGCTGGAGGAGGTTACAGAGATAGGGAGGGTTGTAGGGGCTGGAGTAGGTTACAGAGATAGGGAGGGTTGTTGGGGCTGGAGGAGGTTAGAGAGATAGGGAGGGTTGTAGGGGCTGGAGGAGGTTACAGAGATAGGGAGGGTTGTTGGGGCTGGAGGAGGTTACAGAGATAGGGAGGGTTGTTGGGGCTGGAGGAGGTTATAGAGATAGGGAGGGTTGTAGGGGATGGAGGAGGTTATAGAGATAGGGAGGGTTGTAGGGGATGGAGGAGGTTACAGAGATAGGGAGTGTTGTAGGGGATGGAGGAGGTTACAGAGATAGGGAGGGTTGTAGGGGCTGGAGGAGGTTACAGAGATAGGGAGTGTTGTAGGGGATGGAGGAGGTTACAGAGATAGGGAGGGTTGTAGGGGCTGGAGGAGGTTACAGAAATGTCCATCACCAAGAGTGGCTCGGTAGCACCACTACTGACTGAGCTGGTCGAGTCCTAAAGGACATCGCTGCTAGACTGGGTCTGCGGCAGGTGGTGAGGGAACCAACAAGAGGGAAAAAAAACATACTTGACCTCGTCCTCACCAATTTGCCTGTCGCAGATGCATCTGTCCATGACAGTGTTGGTAGGAGTGACAGTCCTTGTGGAGACAAAGTCCTGTCTTCACACTCTCCAACGTGTTGCGTGGCAAAGCCTCCATGCTAACTGGAGTAGGGATTTTTAATTGAGCCAGAAGTCACAGAAGTCAGAAACGCAGATTTAAGGAAACATAAGAACCTTAGAATCTAAGGAACGGGAGCAGGAGTAGGCCATTCAAAAATCTGTCTAACTCAGCCTTGAATATATTCAATGACCCAGCCTCCACTGCTCTCTGGGTAAGAGAATTCCAAAGATTAACAACCCTCAGAGAGAAGAAATTCCTCCTCATCTCCGTCTTCAATGGGAGACCCCCCTCATTCTGAAACTGTACCCCCTAGTTCTCGATTCCCCCACGAGGGGAAACATCCTCTCAGCATCTACCCCTGTCAAGATCCCTCAGAATCTTACATGTTTCAATAAGATCACCTCCTGTTCTACTAAACTCCAATGAGTATAGGCCCAAACTTTCCTCATAAGACAACCCCTTCATCCCAGGAATCAGCCGAGTGAACCTTCTGTAGTAACCTTCTATGTGGCACCTTAGCAACGCCTTCTGGACATCCCAATACACTACATCTACTTGTTCCCCCTTTACCCACGCTGCTTGTTACTTCCTCAAAGAACTCTAATAAATTTATCAAATACGACTTCCCTTTCATAAAACCATGTTGACTCTGCCTAATTACATTATAATTTTCTAAATGTCCTGTTACAACTGCCTTAATAACAGATTCCAGCATTTCCCCACTGCCAGATGTTAGGCTAAACTGGCCTATAGTTTCCTGCTTTCTGTCTCCCTCCTTTCTTGAATAGAGTTGTCACATTTACCATTTACCAATTCGCTGGGACTTATCCAGAATCTGGGGAATTTTGGAAGATTTACAACCAATGCATCCACTATCTCTGCATCCATTTCTTTTAAGACCTTCGGATGCAGGCCATCAGTTGCAGGGACTTGTCAGCCTTCAGTCCCATTAGTTTACCTCCAGTGATTGTGATTGTTTTAAGCTCCTCTCTCTCTTTTGCCCCCCTGATTTTTCCACTATTGTTTTACACTGGGGGGTGGGGTGGGAGTGGTCGCAGACTTGTACCCCCTCACAACTGCCACCGGGTGGCACAAGAGCAACCTTTCCCAGACACTGTAGTACTGCCTGCCTGCCACTGCGTGGCGCTGTTCCACCATACACAGAGGCCATTCAGTCCAGCTGCTCCCTACTAGCCCCCACACAAGGATCTGTGGGACTCACAACCTCCAGTTATTGTATCAGGCCCGATCGGGGGTGGGGTGTCGGATGGTGAGTTTTCCCAGAGGATAGCGGACCCTGGGGGAACACATGGGATCAGGTGGAGTGGAGAGTCCCTATAAACACATCTACAACACTGGTTACGCCCAGCTGGAATATTCCGGACACCACGCCTTAGGAAGGTTGTGAAGGCTTCGGAGAGGGTGCGGGATGGATTTACCAGAATGATTCCAGGCATGGCAGATTGACTGGAGAAACTGAGGAATTGTAGGGAAACGGGGAACGAGGAGCCTCTGATGTACTGGGATATTGGAAGGCACTGGGCAGTCGGCTGGATCAAGGGTCACTTCCTGTCCGTCATTTATCTCTTCCCCCCCACCCACTCTCCAGGCTTGCAGTAACCAAGCTTGGTCTCCTCCAATTATTCGCCCCCAACCTCTGTCCCAGTCTTTTTTCAACTTTGCTCCCTTCCACTATGCCCTTTGACCCTTGACCGCCCACAAATCTCAATGGTCAGAGTTTCAATGCGCCCCCTTAGCCCCAACACTGCCTTAAGTTTCAATCATTTCTCTCTGTGCTTTGTGACACGTGCAGTCCAGGAGTATGACTCGGATCAGTCCAATATGACTCAATATATTACAATGTGCAGCTACATCCTGCGCTGCTGGCTAAAAGGAAGAATTGTTTATTCAGACTTTTCCTGATAAGCCTCTTATTCATCACCCTGCCCTGACCGGAGTCCAGCACAGTCAAAAATCTTTACCAAATCCTTCCCTTCTCCAAGTCTCAGTTCAGTTCCTCCATTGAGCAGCTTCACATATCAACAGCTTCAATTCAGAGTAAAGCTCCCTCTACACTGTCCCCATCAAACACTCCCAGGACAGGTACAGTACGGGGTTAGATACAGAGTAAAGCTCCCTCTACACTGTCCCCATCAAACACTCCCAGGACAGGTACAGCACGGGGGTTAGATACAGAGTAAAGCTCCCTCTACACTGTCCCCATCAAACACTCCCAGGACAGGTACAGTACGGGGTTAGATACAGAGTAAAGCTCCCTCTACACTGTCCCCATCAAACACTCCCCAGGACAGGTACAGTACGGGGGTTAGATACAGAGTAAAGCTCCCTCTACACTGTCCCCATCAAACACTCCCCAGGACAGGTACAGTACGGGGGTTAGATACAGAGTAAAGCTCCCTCTACACTGTCCCCATCAAACACTCCCAGGACAGGTACAGCACGGGGGTTAGATACAGAGTAAAGCTCCCTCTACACTGTCCCCATCAAACACTCCCCAGGACAGGTACAGCACGGGGGTTAGATACAGGTGGCCTGGGAGTCCGTGAACCTACTTAAAAGCCTATTGCACGGGACTGCTCTGTGCAGCACCCTCCACCCCAGGTCCCCTATGTAAAGGGGGAAGACTCCCGCGGAGAGAGACCTCCATCGGGGTTTCCCCTCGCCGCCAGATGGCAACATGGACCGCCAGGGCGTGTCCGGCCGGCTGACGAGGGCGAGGAAGTGGAGAGTGTGCAGGAGCAGCCCGTACAGGAAACCCCTCCGCGCCGATTGGAATGGCACGGAGGGCATTTCCGAGAGGCGGCTCGGGTTGTGCGGGACCGGCTCCCGAGGAGGGTTTCGGGGCCTTTCTGCGTCCTGGACGAGTCCGTGTTCCACATTTATACGGAGTGTGCGAGGTTGCAGCCCCTATTTGAGTATCTGAAGGGGCTGCTCCTCAAATTCTGGCTGCACTTCAGTCCCACGCTCCTGATCTTTGGGCACCCGGTGCGGAGGGGCTTGGGCCGGGAGGAGGATCTCCTCGTCGGTCTGCTCCTGGGCCTGGCCAAGGTGGCAATTCACAGGTCCAGGTTGCGGGCCGTCGTGGGGTCCGTCCTCCCCGATTGCCTGCCCCTCTTCCGCGGTTACGTTCGCGCCCGGGTGTCCCTGGAAAAGGAGCATGCGGTGTCCGCCGGTACGCTTGAGGCCTTCCGCGACCGGTGGGCACCGCAGGGACTGGAGTGCATTGTCGACGCCGAGAATGGCATTTTAATTTGAGCTTTTTGTTTATTTATCTGGTTTTAATAAAGTTATTTTAAAACTGTAAATATGTACATAAAGGGGGCCTGAGGAATAAAGGCCCCCTCGACGTGAAAAATATAAAAGGGGCCTGGGGTAGAAAGGTCACCTTATATAAAAAAAAAACGGGGTTAGATACAGAGTAAAGCTCCCTCTAAAAAAAAAACGGGGATTGGCTCCTCTCTGATTGGGAATACTGAGTGCTGAGTGCCTCAACGAGGTGCAGCTGACAGTGCTGCAGTCAGAAAAAAAAAAAAAACGGGGGTTAGATACAGAGTAAAGCTCCCTCGACACTGTCCCCATCAAACACTCCCAGGACAGGTACAGCACTGCGATTGGCTGCTCTCTGATTTGGGAAGCCTGAGTGTTGAGAGCCTCAACGAGGTGTAGCTGAGAGTGCTGGTGACAGTTGGAGGTTGCAGAGGTGGAGAGAGGAGCTGCACTGAGCAAGGGAGAGCAGCTACCAACAAGCAGAGGAAAACTCCAACAACAATCACCTTTAAAAGAGAAGAAAGCGACATTCTTTTTTTGTTGGATACAAGGCTTTGTCTGGAGGTGGGTGCTGAACACCAGTAATTTACTTTGGACTGTTGGGGGAAGAACAAGTGGCTGGAACAACAAGGGGTGGGGCTGCCAATTCAACAGGAATCTGTGCTGCTGCACAAGCACACAGGGAAGCTCCCTCCCCACCCCAATTGCCAAGCCTGGGTCAGCTGAAGCTGCCCAGCTAAACAGACGGAAGGGGATAGATAGTGCCTGGGCAGCTTCAGCTGACCCAGGTGAAGACGACTCCCCCAACCAGAAGACCGGAAGACCAACTTCAAAGACTGTTTTAAGTGTACTGTGAGCACCACCTCCAGAAAGCAAGTCATCCCTTCCAGCCTGCCTTTGCCTCTCCTCTATTACCTCAGCCTCTCCACTAATTTGTTGTTTGTTTGTTTGTCTTTAATATATATTCAATATTTTCAGTTAAATCGCTGATATTTGGTGTGCAAGTCCACAATTTGGGGTGGGTTTAGCTCTTGGACCCATGGCAAGCCCTTCATCACCGGTGGCCGGGCCCTCTACTACCTACGCAGCTGCAGCTTCTGTGGCTGCCCACGTGGCCCCGTCACCCTTTAAATTGTTGACATGCAGCCATGGGGTGAAGAGCTATCCCCACCCCAAAATGTCTATTGAGGCCTGCGTTAAGGCAATGGCCGTGGTTGTCGGCCCCTCGGCCATTGTTGTGGCCTCAAAGATGTATGGGAAGGCTGTGTTCTTTTTGAAGACCGAGCGGGCGGTGTCCCTGGCTCTGAGCAAGGGGCTCACCGTGGGCGGGACCTTTCTGCCAGTGGACCCCCTGGAGGCCACTGCGCAAAGGCTCATTTTATCCAATGTCCCGCCCTTCATTCCTGGTGAGCTCCTCCTTCCCCACCTGCACCATCTGGGGGAGGTAAAGACGGGGCTCACCCCAGTCCCGCTCGGTCTTCGGGAGAACAGCCTCCGACATGTGTACTCCTTCCGCTGCCAGTTATTCATGCAGCTGGCGCGGGAGGAGGTGACAGAGGGCCACTTTAATGTAGAATTCCAGGGGACGGCCTACCGCGTCTTCTGGACCTTGGACGGGGTGCGGTGCCATGTCTGTAAGGGGATGGGGCATGTTCGTAAGAACTGCCCCAACCTCCCGGCTGCCAACTCCAACTCAGCGGCCCAGGGTGGCGACGCTGCACCTCCTCCCACCCCCACTACACTGTGAAAACCACAGCCTCCGGCAGGGAGGGGGGTGACCGTCCAAGTGGAAGGAAGGCGCGGAGGAGGAATAAACATCGAGAGGCGCGTCCCCTGGATATCGTGACACTACCCGAGCCTGAGCTCAGCCCAAGGCCCGATCTCGGGAAGTCAACTTGCCCCAGGGCTGGGCTCATGCCCAGGGTGAATAAAAAAAAGGAGAGTGTGGAGGTGGAGGCCTCTGATGATATGGAGGTCTCTGAGCCTCCGCACACAACTGGGAAAAAGAGGAGAAGGCACCCCTCCACAGAGGTAACAAGGGGCCCTGAGGCGCAGGGCCCATCTGTTGGAGGGGAGCTGTCTCCTGTTTCGGGTCCCCAGGTTTCCCCTACCGCCACCACCAAGGCTGCAAAGTCCGGGCAGGTGCTCCCTATTCCTCAGGATGGAGGGGAGGGGATGGCCCCGGTACATGAGGCCCCTCCTGAAGGAGTAAGTGGGGCCCTGCTTGTGGTGGGGGAGCCTGGGGAAGCTGCCCATTCTGCCACTGCTACTGGGTCGGGTGTCCTGAATGAAGGGGAGGGCGAGGCCCCAGAGGGTCGGGCCTCCCAGCCGGAGTCCACCACCAACATGGAGACCCCCGACCCAGTTATCACTGAGAATGCTGCCCCATCTGCTGGGCCTGTGGGCGCTGGCGGAGCAGGAGATGGCCTCCTCTCGCCGCCTCAAGTCTCGGCTCCGGCTGGTTTCCCGGAGTCCGGAACTTCTGTCTCCCCTGGACCACTCATTGGCCTGGGGACGGAGGTGGAGGGGGTTCCTGAGCCGCTGGTGCCTACAGGCTCCAGTTTCACAATAGAACCCAGAGAGGACTCCTCCGCCATTGATCCTGGGGGTGGGATCGTGACGGAGGCGGGACCAGCTGGCGTGGCCGGGACGTCCGCCCCACAGTGTGTGGTGGATGTGTCGGCCGCTGGCGGTGACGACCCGGAGGAGGATGGGGATTCGGTGCGGGGCACGGAGGATGATCTTGATTCCATCGCCAGTGAGGTGGTGGAGTCCCTCGTGCCTCCCACCGAATCTCCTCTCATCCCCACGGCGGAACTCCGGGATTTCCTCGCGGCTTGCAGAGGTTGCCGCAATAAAGTTCAGCTGGCCCTCGACCGTTGGTCGAATCTGGCGCTGATCATACAGTCCGTCCGTGCCGCCCTTAAGATAACGGGCAAGCGCGCGGACGTGAAACTGGTTGAGAGGCGCCGTTTTAATGTGTTCCTCAATGGGTTGCTGGGGGAGTGGAGGGCCAGGTGCACTTCCACTCCCTCCTCACAGTGAGGTGTTTGTGACGGGTTTTAATTACCTTTGACATGAAGATAACCATAGCCAGCCTCAACATCAACGGCAGCAGAGGGGCTCACCGCAGATTTCATAATCTCTCAGTCCTCAGGGAAGGGAGATACGCGGTGAGCTTTCTGCAGGAAACCCACACCGTTCCGGGAGACGAAGCCACCTGGCTCCTGGAGTGGCAGGGTGGGGTCTACATGAGTCACCTCACCCCTATTTCTAGTGGGGTGGCTATCTTGTTGGCCCCGACTTTTCAGCCGGAGATCTTGGGGGTCAAGGAGCTAGTGCCGGGCCGCTTGCTCCACCTCGCCGTTCGCCTGGGTAGCGTGCCGCTCCACTTTGTGAACGTGTACGCGCCCAGGCCCGGCGCTTTGCAAGCGCGCTTCTTTGAAGAAGTGTCCGCTCTCTTGAGCTCCATCGATAGCGGCGAGTGCATCATCCTCGGGGAGGATTTTAACTGCACCCTCGAGGTGGGGGATCGCTCCGGTCCCCAGCGCGGCCAAGCGTCGGTGGAGAAGTTGAGGGGACTGATCAGCTCCCTTAACTTGGTGGACGTCTGGCGGAATCTCCATCCCGACTCCAGCGACTTCACGTGGAGGTCTGGAGGAGGAGGGTCGCGAATCGACCGCCTCTACATTTCGCAGGCGTACGTCTCCCGCGTTTCGGCGGCCTACATGCGGCTGGTGCCGTGCTCGGACCACCGCCTGGTGTGGGCGGAGTTTACTCCGCTCCGTACGCGGGCGGGGTCCGCGTACTGGCACTTTAACAACCGGCTGCTGGAGGACGAGCGATTTCGGGACTCGTTCTGTCGATTCTGGGCCGACTGGAGAAGGAAGCAGGGGGGCTTCCCCTCCTTGAGGCTATGGTGGGATGTGGGCAAGACTCACATCCGCGTCTTCTGTCAGGAGTACGCGAAGGGGTCGACCAAGAGGCGGGAAGCCGAGGTCGGGCGCCTTGAGAGGGAGGTGCTCGACTTGGAATCCCGCCTCGGTCATGCCGTCGCGGACCCGGCCCTGTGGCAGGCGTACAAAGAGAAGAAGGGCGCGCTGAGGGACCTGCAGCTCATAGCGTCCCGAGGCGCGTACGTGAGGTCGCGGATCCAGATCCTGGAAGATTTGGACCGCGCCTCACCCTTCTTCTACTCGCTGGAAAAATGGCGGGCGGTCCGTAAGCAGCTCGTCGAGCTGCTGGCCGACGACGGATCCTCCATCACGGATCCGGAGGGAATGGGCCTCCTGGTCCGGACGTATTACAGTGCGTTGTTCTCTCCGGATCCGTCCAGCGAGGATGCGCGCAGAGTTTTGTGGGAGGACCTGCTGCAGGTCAGCCCGGAGGGCGCCGAAGGATTGGAGGCTCCGCTCACGTTGGCGGAGCTGACTGGCGCCCTCCACCAGCTCTCGAGGGGCAAATCCCCAGGGCTGGATGGGTTGACCGTGGAGTTCCTCAGGGCGTTCTGGGACGTCCTGGGGGACGATTACGCGCGGGTCCTGGGGGAAAGCCTGGCGACCGGGGAGATGCCCCTCTCGTGGCGCAGGGCGGTCATCGTCCTGCTGCCGAAGAGGGGCGATCTCCGCCTGCTTAAAAACTGGCGTCCGGTCTCCCTCCTCAGCACGGATTATAAGATCTTTGCCCGGGCTATGTCTACCCGCCTGGGCTCCGTGCTGGCCCACATGATCCACCCCGACCAGTCCTACACGGTCCCAGGCCGGTCCATCCAGGACAACATCCACCTGGTCCAGGACCTGATCCATCTTTCCCAGAGGACTGGTCAGTCGGTCGCCTTTCTCTCCCTCGATCAGGAGAAGGCGTTCGACAGGGTGGATCACGATTACCTTTTCGGGACTCTGCGCGCTTTCGGACTCGGGCCGCATTTCGTGGCCCGGGTCCGACTTTTATACGCCGCCGCAGAGTGTCTAGTCAAAGTTAACGGGTCCTTGACGGCGCCCCTTCGATTTGGGAGAGGAGTGCGTCAGGGGTGCCCCATGTCCGGCCAATTGTATACCATCTGCGTGGAGCCCTTCCTGTGCCTGCTTCGCAGGAGGTTGACGGGATTGGCTCTGCGCGAGCCGGCCATGCGGGTCGTCCTCTCGGCTTACGCCGACGACGTGCTCCTCGCAATCACAGATCCCGTTGACTTGCGGAGGATGCGCGACTGCCAGCAGACCTTTTCTGCCGCGTCCTCCGCGAGGATCAATTGGGAGAAATGTTCCGGACTCCTGGTTGGTCAGTGGCGGGTGGACTCCCTGCCGGAGGAGATGACACCTTTTGCGTGGAGCACCACGCACCTCCTCTATCTGGGAGTCCACCTTAGCCCCGCTGAGGAAGCCTGGCCGGCAAACTGGCAGGAGTTGGAGGCGAAAGTCACCGCTCGGCTGGGGCGCTGGACAGGACTGCTCCGAGTGCTTTCCTACAGGGGCCGAGCGTTGGTCATAAACCAACTGGTGGCCTCCATGTTGTGGTACCGGTTGGTCACTTTGGCCCCGCCCCCTGTATTTGCCACCAAGTAAAGCTCCCTCTACACTGTTCCAGTTTATGCTGTTAAATGGAACTCTCTCAGTCCAGCAATGTCGCTTTTGTCCTTATTTATTTTCAGAACAGGTGGATTGTGGCAGGACATGTCAAGGGCTGTAGTGAATGTGTTCAAGGGCCCTGGTTAGGGTCAGTGTCCAGGCTCAGTGGGGTCCAGTATTCTCAGTCAACCTGCCTTTACTGACAATTCCTTCCCTCCAGTGAGTTCTGAATTCTGCTTACCATGATGCTGCCCAGAGCTCGCAGAGTCCTGGCCAGGGAGAGGGAGAGGCCAGGGAGAGGGAGAGGCCAGGGAAAGGGAGAGGGAGAGGGAGAGGGAGAGGGAGAGGGAGAGGGAGAGGGAGAGGGAGAGGGAGAGGCCAGGGAGAGGGAGAGGGAGAGGGAGAGGCCAGGGCGAGGGAGAGGGAGAGGCCAGGGAGAGGGAGAGGGAGAGGCCAGGGAGAGGGAGAGGCCAGGGAGAGGGAGAGGGAGAGGCCAGGGAGAGGGAGAGGCCAGGGAGAGGGAGAGGCCAGGGAGAGGGAGAGGGAGAGGGAGAGGGAGAGGCCAGGGAGAGGGAGAGGGAGAGGGAGAGGGAGAGGGAGAGGCCAGGGAGAGGGAGAGGGAGAGGCCAGGGAGAGGGAGAGGCCAGGGAGAGGGAGAGGGAGAGGCCAGGGAGAGGGAGAGGCCAGGGAGAAGGAGAGGAGAGGCCAGGGAGAGGGAGAGGCCAGGGAGAGGGAGAGGGAGAGGCCAGGGAGAGGCCTGGACAGGGAGGCCAGGGAGAGGGAGAGGGAGAGGCCAGGGAGAGGGAGAGGGAGAGGCCAGGGAGAGGGAGAGGGAGAGGCCAGGGAGAGGGAGAGGGAGAGGCCAGGGAGAGAGAGAGGGAGAGGCCAGGGAGAGGGAGAGGGAGAGGCCAGGGAGAGGGAGAGGGAGAGGCCAGGGAGAGGGAGAGGGAGAGGCCAGGGAGAGGGAGAGGGAGAGGCCAGGGAGAGGGAGAGGCCAGGGAGAGGGAGAGGCCAGGGAGAGGCCTGGACAGGGAGGTCAGGGAGAGGGAGATCAGGGAGAGGCCTGGACAGGGAGAGGCCTGGACAGGGAGGTCAGGGAGAGGCCTGGACAGGGAGAGGCCTGGACAGGGAGATCAGGGAGAGGCCTGGACAGGGAGATCAGGGAGAGGGAGATCAGGGAGAGGCCTGGACAGGGAGATCAGGGAGAGGGAGATCAGGGAGACTGAGATCAGGGAGAGGCCTGAACAGGGAGATCAGGGAGAGGCCCGGACAGGGAGAGGCCTGGATAGGGAGATCAGGGAGAGGGAGGTCAGGGAGAGGCCTGGACAGGGAGATCAGGGAGAGGCCTGGACAGGGAGAGGCCTGGACAGGGAGGTCAGGGAGAGACCTGGACAGGGAGAGGCCTGGACAGGGAGGTCAGGGAGAGGGAGGTCAGGGAGAGGCCTGGACAGGGAGAGGCCTGGACAGGGAGAGGCCTGGACAGGGAGGTCAGGAGAGGCCTGGACAGGGAGCTCAGGGAGAGGCCAGGCCAGGGAGAGGCCAGGACAGGGAGAGGCCAGGACGAGGGTTTGTACAGGGAGGTCAGGGAGAGGCCTGGACAGGGAGAGGCCTGGACAGGGCAGTCAGGGAGAGGCCTGGACAGGGCAGTCAGGGAGAGGCCTGGACAGGGAGAGGCCTGGACAGGGCAGTCAGGGAGAGGCCTGGACAGGGAGAGGCCTGGACAGGGAGGTCAGGGAGAGGTCTGGACAGGGAGGTCAGGGAGAGGGTTTGTACAAGGAGAGGTCTGGACAGGGAGGTCAGTGAGAGGCCTGGACAGTGAGAGGCCTGGACAGTGAGAGGCCTGGACAGGGAGGTCAGGGAGAGGGTTTGTACAGGGAGAGGCCTGGTCAGGGGGAGGGGGGCGTCCTCGATAGGTACAGAGGCCTCAGACGTTGCCTCAGTTCTGCTGTTCACTCAGTACGAAACGATTCACCGTTCCAGAGGAAACTCCCAGTGAGAGCGAGGAAACAGAAACTGAAAGAAACACAACAAAGCCATGGCTGAGAAAGCAGCAATGTCTTTAATATCCGGTTTACAGGTAGACGGTCTCAGGCTTTGACTCACTCCAGTGTAAAAAATAAATTATACAAAAATACCTCTGAAACTATCTCAAAATAAATAGTGAATTAAGGAAATACTCGCTCGGGGGCTCCATGCTGTCACCCGGACTGGCACTGGATATTCCCACTTGGTATCAGTGGGAATGGTGGTGGTGCCAGGAGCCCAGTGATGGTCAGCGGGCAGTGCCAGGAGCCCAGTGATGGTCAGCGGGCACTGCCAGGAGCCCAGTGGATGGTCAGCGGGCACTGCCAGGAGCCCAGTGGATGGTCAGCGGGCACTGCCAGGAGCCCAGTGATGGTCAGCGGGCAGTACCAAGAGCCGTGGGCCAGGAGGTCACACACCAGTGAGATACAGCTTACGATCGATCTCTTGCTTATCCAACAACACCTTCCAAATCCTTTAGAGGGTGCAGGGGGAGTCGGGGGAGGGGGTGGAAAGAGGGCCGGAGAAATGTAATAAGGGACAGGGTATTTGGTCACGATCCTGGACCGCGTCCCAGCCTTGGCACCAGCGTTTCCAACTCTGGTTAGGCCTGTTCCTGGAGGTTTGCGACATGATCTCCCTCCTCCGTTGGCCACCACGCCTGAGGTCGTGACCCCTAACCCCACGCGCCCTCCACCTTTGCCCCTCCTCGCCCACCCCCACCCCCCGCAACCGAAGCTCGGAGGCCGACAGGCCGTTCCCCAGTCCTCGGCCTTACAGGGTCACCAGGGTCGGCGAGCTCAGCGAGTCCGATGATTGGTCCCCGCTGCTGCTGCCACGGCGATGGGCCGCGGCGCAGGCCTCGGGCAGGGAGAAAACGGCCAGGCCGGAGCCCGAGGTGCCGGCGGAAGGCTCCGGATCGTAGGCTGGCATGCTGGGGTAGGTGAAGGCCAGGCTGGCGGTGAAGGGGGTGATGGAGGGGGTCCGCATGAGGGTGGGCGTGTGCAAGGCCTCAGGATCCAGGCCGTCACCACTCACGCCAAGGTCAGGGACAGGCTTAATGGAGACTTTGGGTGGCTTGGGCCTGAAGGAGGAGGCTGACACGGGCCCTGGCTCTTTCTGCTTCCCTGCGTGGCACTTGGATATTCCTGATGTCGAGGGACCTCTGGAGTCGTCCGACATTTTGCAAATGGGCTGATGGGCCTCCAAGATAAATTCCAGCCTCTCTTTCTGCTTCTGTAGGTCCGCAATTTCCTTCTGTAGGCCTGACTTCACATCCTCGAGTTCATCCGTTTCCTGGGGAGACCAAATCAATTATTTCTTCCACACGGTGACAGATAACAAACAGCACGGGGGTTAGATACAGAGTAAAGCTCCCTCTACACTGTCCCCATCAAACACTCCCAGGACAGGGACAGCACGGGGGTTAGATACAGAGTAAAGCTCCCTCTACACTGTCCCCATCAAACACTCCCCAGGACAGGGACAGCACGGGGGTTAGATACAGAGTAAAGCTCCCTCTACACTGTCCCCATCAAACACTCCCAGGACAGGTACAGTACGGGGGTTAGAGACAGAGTAAAGCTCCCTCTACACTGTCCCCATCAAATACTCCCAGGACAGGTACAGTACGGGGGTTAGATACAGAGTAAAGCTCCCTCTACACTGTCCTCATCAAACACTCCCAGGACAGGTACAGTACGGGGGTTAGATACAGAGTAAAGCTCCCTCTACACTGTCCCCATCAAACACTCCCAGGACAGGGACAGCACGGGGGTTAGATACAGAGTAAAGCTCCCTCTACACTGTCCCCATCAAACACTCCCCAGGACAGGTACAGTACGGGGGTTAGATACAGAGTAAAGCTCCCTCTACACTGTCCCCATCAAACACTCCCCAGGACAGGTACAGTACGGGGGTTAGATACAGAGTAAAGCTCCCTCTACACTGTCCCCATCAAACACTCCCCAGGACAGGGACAGCACGGGGGTTAGATACAGAGTAAAGCTCCCTCTACACTGTCCCCATCAAACACTCCCCAGGACAGGTACAGCACGGGGTTAGATACAGAGTAAAGCTCCCTCTACACTGTCCTCATCAAACACTCCCAGGACAGGTACAGTACGGGGGTTAGATACAGAGTAAAGCTCCCTCTACACTGTCCCCATCAAACACTCCCAGGACAGGTACAGCACGGGGGTTAGATACAGAGTAAAGCTCCCTCTACACTGTCCTCATCAAACACTCCCAGGACAGGTACAGTACAGGGGGGTTAGATACAGAGTAAAGCTCCCTCTACACTGTCCTCATCAAACACTCCCAGGGGAGGTATGGTACAGTATGAGGCAGGGGGAAGGGGGAAGGGGGAAGGGTCTTTCTGCCAGGGTCTGCCACACTGACTGTTTCCCCACTATCTCAGTTCGATGCAGACACTCACCTCCTGCAGTCGTTCGGTCAGCTCTCTCCGCCTGTTGCGACATTTTGCTGCAGCAACTTTGTTCCTCTCTCTCCGCAGCCTCTTCCTCTCCTCCTCCTCTGGCGACAGCTGCAAGGATCACACTGTTATCAGTCCAACTGACACAAAACCCGGCCGACTCAGCCCAGGCTGAGGCTGCTCTCAGCTGTGGCTCACTGGGCAGCTCCCTCGCCTCCGAGTTAGGGTCCGAGCCCCGCTCCGGAGAGTTAAAATATACAACCTCGGCCGACGCACCCAGAGGGTGCCACTTTGTCGGGAGGTGCCGTCTTCTCAGATGAGACGTTAAACCGAGCTCACCCTGCCAAAGAGAAGCACTTCACGTTTCTCTGCATTAAACTGCTTCCGCACCTCCGTCGGCCCATTTCGCCAGCCCTCCCTCAGTGTGGTACTCGGGGAGGGAGAGAGGAGCTTGGGATTGTCAGGAGCCGGTTACTGAGAAAATACAGTTGGTGGAGTGAGTGGGGGGGAGGGGGGGATGAGGCAGAAACAGGATAAGTGAGTTTAAATGAGAGTGAGTCAGGCAGAAGCTATGGGTGAGTAAGTGTGGGCCGAGAGCAACTGGCAGTGGAAGTGAGCAACCCATCAGTGTTAGTCACCAGGAAATCATTCCAGTCTGTGGAGGGTTTCCTGCCCTTCATTGAAGTGTTGATTCACTGCCTCGGATCCTGCAGAGGGACCAGCAGCATCCTGAAGGAGGAGAGGGAGGGAATTCCAGAGCGTGGGGTTCCAGGTGGCCAAAGGCACGGCCTCTCACAGTGGGGGTCAGGGGGCAGGGAGGGCGGATTCTCCCCCACCTCCCGAGCTGCCCCGACAACGCGCTGAGATCCGCGGGGCCGGAGGCTGAGAGCCCGGCGGGCGGCCCAGAGCCTGCGCGATCCCACACGGGCGAGGTGGGGGGTGGGGAGGAAAGAGAAGACCCGGCTAAGGTAAGCTTCCAGTCATTTTTGTGGGACCTGGATGTGCGGGAGGCCCACAGTAGAAATCCAGGCCTCTGCTCCCCTCCCCCCGCCCCCCCCCCCCCCCCAGGAAAGCCCGGCCCATTGCGATTTACCTCGCTGCCACCAACTGCGGCCTAGTTGCCAGGCTTCAATCAGGCGAGCTGCCTGCCGGAGTTAAGTTAGGCCGGGGCTTCGAAAATTGGCTGGAGGGATCTTTTACACCCGCCCGAGAGGGCAGACGGGGGCCTCGGTTTAACGTCTCGTCCGAAATCGGGCACCCGCGACAGCGCGGCACTTCCTCAGTACTGCCAGTGGGAGCGTCGGCCAGTGATCAAGTGGGGTGGGACTTGGACCCACGACCTTCTGACTCAGAGGCGAGACAGAGGGAGACCCACAGAGCCACTCAGAATATTTATGACCTTGTGCCCGTAGGAATGGCCGTAGGGCCATTCGGCCCCTCGAGCCTGTTCCAGCATTCAGTGAGATCGGGGCCGATCTGTGACCGAAGTCCTTTGCCCCACATCCCTTAATACCTTTGGTTCACAGCAATCGTAACCCCTTCATATCTTGGAAACTTGGATCAAAATCACCCCTGAACCTTCTAAATTCCTGCATCAGTCCATTTGCATCATTTAAACGTTCTGACTTGCGACTGTTTTGACTGCATTGGCGTTCTTTTTGTTTGATTTCTCTGTTAAATGCTTTAACTCTCTCTGACGAAGGAAAGAACAAGCCTGCAGGGACACCACACAGCACACGGTCTGGGTACCTTCCTCACGGCCGCAGTGGTGTCGCAACATCTGTCCCGTCACCCCGCCCACCCCCACCCCCCCCCGCTTGCCACCACTTCCCCCGGAGCCCCTGCAGCTGCCGCTGTGAATCAGGCCCTGGCGGAGCCAAGACAGGAAAGGCCAGAGGCACGACTGAGCTTGCAGGGTGGAATTCCTGTACCAGCCCGAGCCTGTGTCGTCGTGGGACTGGCTCTAAGTGCGGGCTCAGTGTCGGAGGCTGGACGCTTGAGAGAATCACACACACACCCTCACGCACGCATGCACACAAACACGTAAATGTGAAGATGGAGGTTTCAGCAAATGCACGTGGGATTTGTCACCGTGACACAAATAAAATGCTTCCAACGAGTAACGGAGAGGTTATTCCCGTAGGGAAAGAGTGAAAAAGTTGGGAATGTTTTCTCTAGAAGGGAGAAGGCTGAGGGGTGACCTGATAGAGGTCTTGAAGTTTATGACAGGATTTGACTGGGTCGATATAGAGAAGAAGTTTCCACTTCAGAGAGAGACCAGAAATCGGGGGGCATCAATATAAAACAGTCACTAATAAATCCAGTGGGGAATTCAGGAGAAACTCCTTTCCCCGGAGAGTGGGGAGAATGTGGAACTCACTACCACAGGGAGTGGTCGAGGTGAATAGTATCGATACATTTAAGGGGGAAGCTGGATAAACACACGAGGGAGAAAGGAATAGAAGGGGATGGTGATGGGGTGAGATGGAGAGGGGGTGGGAGGAGGCTCGTGTGGGGCAGCAACCCCAGCACGGAGCAGATGGGCCGAATGGCCTGTTTCTGTGCAGTGGGATTCTCTGTAAAGGCTCCTGATGTAGGTCAAACTCACTTTGCTATAACTCCCACACTCCAGTCGGCAATTCACTCCCGGGTATCTGTTATTCTATATATAAACCCCCCCAAACCCCTCGATTAGATTCCAGTCTGTAACTCACTCCCGGGTATCTGTTATTCTATATATAAACCACCCGAACCCCTCGATTAGATTCCAGTCTGTAACTCACTCCCGGGTATCTGTTATTCTATATATAAACCCCTCCCCGAACACGTCGATTAGATTCCAGTCTGTAACTCACTCCCGGGTATCTGTTATTCTATATATAAACCAACCCGAACCCCTCGATTAGATTCCAGCCTGTAACTCACTCCCGGGTATCTGTTATTCTATATATAAACCACCCCGAAACCCTCGATTAGATTCCAGTCTGTAACTCACTCCCGGGTATCTGTTATTCTATATATAAACCAACCCAAACCCCTCGATTAGATTCCAGTCTGTAACTCACTCCCGGGTATCTGTTATTCTATATATAAACCAACCCAAACCCCTCGATTAGATTCCAGTCTGTAACTCACTCCCGGGTATCTGTTATTCTATATATAAACCCCCCCCGAACCCCTCGATTAGATTCCAGTCTGTAACTCACTCCCGGGTATCTGTTATTCTATATATAAACCCCCCGAACCCCTTGATTAGATTCCAGTCTGTAATTCACTCCCGGGTATCTGTTATTCTATATATAAACCCCCCCCGAACCCCTCGAATAGATTCCAGTCTGTAATTCACTCCCGGGTATCTGTTATTCGAAATATAAACCACCCCGAACCCCTCGATTAGATTCCAGTCTGTAACTCACTCCCGGGTAACTGTTATTCTATATATAAACCCCTCCCCGAACACCTCGATTAGATTCCAGTCTGTAACTCACTCCCGGGTATCTGTTATTCTATATATAAACCCCCCGAACCCCTCGATTAGATTCCAGTCTGTAACTCACTCCCAGGTATCTGTTATTCTATATATAAACCCCGCCCCCCCGAACACCTCGATTAGATTCCAGTCTGCAACTCGCTCCCGGGTATCTGTTATTCTATATATAAACCCCCCGAACCCCTCGATTAGATTCCAGTCTGTAACTCACTCCCAGGTATCTGTTATTCTATATATAAAAAACCCGAACCCCTCAATTAGATTCCAGTCTGTAACTCACTCCCGGGTATGTTATTCTATATATAAACCCCCAAACCCCTCGATTAGATTCCAGTCTGTAACTCACTCCCGGGTATCTGTTATTCTATATATAAACCCCCCGAACACCTCGATTAGATTCA
>NC_090414.1:20717246-20789600 GCF_036365525.1 Heterodontus francisci | reverse complement strand
GCACTGTCGGAGGTGCCATCTTTCGGATGAGACGTTAAACCGAGGCCCCCGTCTGCCCCTCTCGGGTGGGTGTAGAAGATCCCACGGCCGCTATTGGAAGAAGAGCGGGGGGGGGCGGGGGGGGAGTTCTCCCCGGTGTCCTGGGCCCAATATTTATCCCTCAACCCCCACATCACTGAAAGCGATTACCCGCATATTATCACGTTGCTCTTTATGGGATCTTGCTGTGCGCGGGTTGCCTGTCTCGTTCCCTACATTGACGGCAGTGACCCCACCGCCTCCCTCTCCCCACCAACCTTCGCTACCCCATCACTCCAGCTGTGAAAGTGCCCTGTGTACGACCGGGCGGTGACGACTCCCACAGTCGAATAGCCCCATGGTGTGGCCTGGACGCTGGAGAAATATTTGGGGGTGGGGGTGGTGGGTGGAGTGGTGGTACCAGCGGCACAATCTGGAGGGAGAGGAGTGCGGGGGCGGGGAGCGGGCGGGTGCAGTGGGGAGCGGTTAACCCCTCGTTCGTCCTGCGGTAACGGCAGTCTTTGTTTTGAGCTGGTTTTCTCTGCAGGAGGAGCGGGAGTACAGCCAGGCCCTGCTGGAGACCAAGGCCATGCTGGAGGAGCAGCTGGAGGCCGCCCGCTCGCGCTGTGACCAGCTCCACGAGCTCGAGAAGGAGAACTTACTGCTGCGGTCGGGACTGCAGGACCTCGAGATGGTAGGGGAGGCGACTAGAAGTGGCAGGAAGGGTGGGGGAGGGGGAAGCGAGGGACGAGAATAGGAGGCCGCACCTTGTGCACTGCTCTGGCTGGCAGGGTGTGAGAGACTGAGTCCAACGTGTGAATAATGTCACCCGCACAGTGTGAGGTGTTGGTGCCGCTGTGAGGTGTGATCCCAGCAGACTGAAGGGACTCTAGCTTTGTAATGGTGTTCCCCCACAAGATCCCTCAGTCAGCTCCGGCTTTCAGCATGTCAGCTTATCCCTGAACCCTCCAAACTCCCCCATTCCCAGTCTGTCACCCCCTGAACACCCCATTCCCCAGTCTGTATCCCCCCCAGACTCCCCCATTCCCCAGTCTGTCTCCCCCCGAACCTCCCCATTCCCCAGTCTGTCTCCCCCCAAACTCCCCCATTCCCCAGTCTGTCTCCCCCGAACCCCCCATTCCCCAGTCTGTCTCCCCCCGAACTCCCCCATTCCCCAGTCTGTCTCCCCCCGAACCTCCCCATTCCCCAGTCTGTCTCCCCCCGAACCCCCCCATTCCCCAGTCTGTCTCCCCCCCGAACCCCCCATTCCCCAGTCTGTCTCCCCTCAAACTCCCCCATTCCTCAGTCTGTCTCCCCCCTGAACCTCCCCATTCCCCAGTCTGTCTCCCCCTGAACCCCCAATATCCCACTCTGTCTCCCCCTGAACCTCCCCATTCCCCAGTCTGTCTCCCCCAAACCCCCCCATTCCCCACTCTGTCTCCCCCCAAACCCCCCCATTCCCCAGTCTGTATCCCCCCCAAGCTCCCCCATTCCCCAGTCTGTCTCCCCTCTAAACCCCCCATTCCCCAGCCTGTCTCCCCTCCGAACCCCCCCCATTCCCCAGTCTGTCTCCCCTCCAAACCCCCCCATTCCCGACTCTGTCTCCCCCCAAGCTCCCGCATTCCCCAGTCTGTCTCTCCCTGAACCCCCACATTCCCCAGGCTGTCTCCCCCAAACTCCCCCATTCCCCAGTCTGTCACCCCTGAACACCCCATTCCCCAGTCTGTATCCCCCCCTAAACTCCCCCATTCCCCAGTCTGTCTCCCCTCCGAACCCCCCCTTCCCCACTCTGTCTCCCCCCAAACTGCCCCATTCCCCAGTCTGTCACCCCCTGAACCCCCCATTCCCCAGTTTGTCTCCCCCTAAACTCCCCCATTCCCCAGTCTGTCTCCCCGCCAAACCCCGCCATTCTCCAGTCTGTCTCCCCCAAACTCCCCCATTCCCCAGTCTGTCTCCCTCCAAACTCCCCCATTCCCCAGTCTGTCACCCCCTGAACCCCCCATTCCCCAGTCTGTCTCCCTCCAAACTCCCCCATTCCCCAGTCTGTCACCCCCTGAACCCCCCATTCCCCAGTCTGTCTCCCCCCAAACTCCCCCATTCCCCAGTCTGTCTCCCCTCCGAACCCCCCCTTCCCCACTCTGTCTCCCCCCAAACTGCCCCATTCCCCAGTCTGTCACCCCCTGAACCCCCCATTCCCCAGTCTGTATCCCCCCCTAGACTCCCCCATTCCCCAGTCTGTCTCCCCTCCGAACCCCCCCTTCCCCACTCTGTCTCCCCCCAAACTGCCCCATTCCCCAGTCTGTCACCCCCTGAACCCCCCATTCCCCAGTTTGTCTCCCCCTAAACTCCCCCATTCCCCAGTCTGTCTCCCCGCCGAACCCCCCCATTCTCCAGTCTGTCTCCCCCCAAACTCCCCCATTCCCCAGTCTGTCTCCCCCCAAACTCCCCCATTCCCCACTCTGTCTCCCTCCAAACTCCCCCATTCCCCAGTCTGTCACCCCCTGAACCCCCCATTCCCCAGTCTGTCTCCCTCCAAACTCCCCCATTCCCCAGTCTGTCACCCCCTGAACCCCCCATTCCCCAGTCTGTCTCCCCCCAAACTCCCCCATTCCCCAGTCTGTCTCCCCCCAAACTCCCCCATTCCCCACTCTGTCTCCCTCCAAACTCCCCCATTCCCCAGTCTGTCACCCCCTGAACCCCCCATTCCCCAGTCTGTCTCCCTCCAAACTCCCCCATTCCCCAGTCTGTCACCCCCTGAACCCCCCATTCCCCAGTCTGCCTTCCCCTGATCCCCAATTCCCCAGTCTGTCTCCCCTCCGAACCCCCCCCCCATTCCCCAGTCTGCCTTCCCCTGATCCCCAATTCCCCAGTCTGTCTCCCCTCCCAACCGCCCCCCCATTCACCAGTCTGTTTCCCCCCTGAACCCCCACATTCCCCAGTCTTTCTCCCCCTGAACCCCCAATTCCCCATTCTGTCTCCCCCCCCAAGCCCCCCCATTCCCCAGTCTGTCTCCCTGTTACCCCCCACATTCCCCAGTCTGTCTCCCCGTTACCCCCCACATTCCCCAGTCTGTCTCCCCGTTACCCCCCACATTCTTCAGTCTGTTTCCCCATTACCCCCCACATTCCCCAGTCTGTCTCCCCGTTACCCCCCACATTCTTCAGTCTGTTTCCCCATTACCCCCCACATTCCCCAGTCTGTCTCCCCGTTACCCCCCACATTCCCCAGTCTGTCTCCCCGTTACCCCCCACATTCCCCAGTCTGTCTCCCCGTTACCCCCCACATTCTTCAGTCTGTCTCCCCGTTACCCCCCACATTCTTCAGTCTGTTTCCCCATTACCCCCCACATTCCCCAGTCTGTCTCCCCGTTACTCCCCACATTCCCCAGTCTGTCTCCCCGTTACCCCCCACATTCCCCAGTCTGTCTCCCCGTTACCCCCCACATTCCCCAGTCTGTCTCCCCGTTACCCCCCACATTCCCCAGTCTGTCTCCCCGTTACCCCCCACATTCCCCAGTCTGTCTCCCCGTTACCCCCCACATTCCCCAGTCTGTCTCCCTGTTACCCCCCACATTCCCCAGTCTGTCTCCCCGTTACCCCCCACATTCCCCAGTCTGTCTCCCCGTTACCCCCCACATTCCCCAGTCTTTCCCTGGACTCCCTGGAAAAGATAGGAAATGACTCTGTCTAAAATGACTGTGGTTTAACCTGATTACCTCAGTCTCTGCTCGCTCACATCCCTCTCACCTGGGAGCAGTGCCGTGAGAAACCTCAATCCTTAACCTCCTGGGTCTGCTGGTGACAGCGTTCGGGATTATTACCCATCCCTAATTGCCCTTGAGAAGGTGGTGGTGAGCTGCCTTCTTGAACCGCTGCAGTCCGTGTGGGCGTAGGTACACCCACAGTGCTGTTAGGAAGGGAGTTCCAGGATTTTGACCCAGCGACAGTGAAGGAACGGCCGATATAGTTCCAAGTCAGGATGGTGTGTGACTTGGAGGGGAACTTGCAGGTGGTGGTGTTCCCATGCATCTGCTGCCCTTGTCCTTCTAGGTGGTAGAGGTCACGGAATTGGAAGGTGCTGTCTAAGGAGCCTTGGTGCGTTGCTGCAGTGCATCTTGTAGATGGTACACACTGCTGCCACTGTGTGTTGGTGGTGGAGGGAGTGAATGTTTGTAGATGGGGTGCCGATCATGCGGGCTGCTTTGTCCTGGATGGTGTTGAGTTTCTTGAGTGTTGTTGGAGCTGCACCCATCCAGGCAAGTGGAGAGTATTCCATCACACCTCCTCCCCATTGCACCTTCCTCAACTGTTTGATGCTGATGAGAGTTCTTCTTCCCAACAGGAGCGAGAGACAGACAGGCAAAAGATTGAGGAGCTCTTGGAGGAGAATCTGTGCTTCGAGATGGAGCTGAAGAAGAGTCTGGGCGAGTCATTGCAGCTGAGTGGCAGAGCGGAGACAGTCTCTGAGGAGCTCCCTCACTTCGAAAGTAAGGAATAGACCGTGCATTTCATCAACCTTGTCCCCATCAAACACTCCCAGGACAGGTACAGCATGGGGGTTAGATACAGAGTAAGGCTCCCTCTACACTGTCCTCATCAAACACTCCCAGGACAGGTACAGCACGGGGGTTAGATACAGAGTAAAGCTCCCTCTACACTGTCCTCATCAAACACTCCCAGGACAGGTACAGCACGGGGGTTAGATACAGAGTAAAGCTCTCTCTACACTGTCCCCCATCAAACACTCCCAGGACAGGTACAGTACGGGGGTTAGATACAGAGTAAAGCTCCCTCTACACTGTCCCCATCAAACACTCCCAGGACAGGTACAGTACGGGGGTTAGATACAGAGTAAAGCTCCCTCTACACTGTCACCATCAAACACTCCCAGGACAGGTACAGCACGGGGGTTAGATACAGAGTAAAGCTCCCTCTACACTGTCCCCCATCAAACACTCCCAGGACAGGTACAGCACGGGGGTTAGATACAGAGTAAAGCTCCCTCTACACTGTCCCCCATCAAACACTCCCAGGACAGGTACAGTACGGGGGTTAGATACAGAGTAAAGCTCCCTCTACACTGTCCCCATCAAACACTCCCAGGACAGGTACAGTACGGGGGTTAGATACAGAGTAAAGCTCCCTCTACACTGTCCCCATCAAACACTCCCAGGACAGGTACAGCTCACACTGTGCTGTTTTACAGTTACTCAGAAGCCTCTCAGTTATGAGGTACATGAAGTGACGACGAACCAGCTACTGAGGCTGGAGCGGGAGAACCAGGAGCTGCGGCAGAGGGAGGAAAAGCTGCGCCTCAACAATGCCAACACGGACACGAGTACCAGTGTCAGGATCCTCGGTCTGGAGAGGGAGAACCAGCAGCTGCAGAGAACAGTAAGAGGAGCCTCCAAAACTTCATCCGTTCTCCTTATCTCTGCTGTCGGCAATGACTCTCACTGGGGTACGGGTCCCCCACGCACTGACTCTCACTGGGGTACGGGTCCCACACACACTGACTCTCACTGGGGTACGGGTCCCACACACACTGACTCTCACTGGGGTACGGGTCCCACACACACTGACTCTCACTGGGGTACGGGTCCCACACACACTGACTCTCACTGGGGTACGGGTCCCACACACACTGACTCTTACTGGGGTACGAGTCCCACACACACTGACTCTCACTGGGGTACGGGTCCCACACACACTGACTCTCACTGGGGTACGGGTCCCACACACACTGACTCTCACTGGGGTACGAGTCCCACATGCACTGACTCTCACTGGGGTACGGGTTCCACACACACTGACTCTCACTGGGGTACGGGTCCCACACGCACTGACTCTCACTGGGGTACGGGTCCCACACACACTGACTCTCACTGGGGTACGAGTCCCACACACACTGACTCTCACTGGGGTACGGGTCCCACACACACTGACTCTCACTGGGGTACGGGTCCCACACACACTGACTCTCACTGGGGTACGGGTCCCACACACACTGACTCTCACTGGGGTACGGGTTCCACACACACTGACTCTCACTGGGGTACGGGTCCCACACACACTGACTCTCACTGGGGTACGGGTCCCACACACACTGACTCTCACTGGGGTACGGGTCCCACACACTGACTCTCACTGGGGTACGGGTCCCACACACTGACTCTCACTGGGGTACGGGTCTCAGACACACTGAGTCTCACTGGGGTACGAGTCCCACACACACTGACTCTCACTGGGGTACGGGTCCCACACACACTGACTCTCACTGGGGTACGGGTCACACACACACTGACTCTCACTGGGGTACGGGTCACACACACACTGACTCTCACTGGGGTACGGGTCCCACACACACTGACTCTCACTGGGGTACGGGTCCCACACACACTGACTCTCACTGGGGTACGGGTTCCACACACACTGACTCTCACTGGGGTACGGGTCCCACACACACTGACTCTCACTGGGGTACGGGTCACACACACACTGACTCTCACTGGGGTACGGGTCCCACACACACTGACTCTCACTGGGGTACGGGTCCCACACACACTGACTCTCACTGGGGTACGAGTCCCACATGCACTGACTCTCACTGGGGTACGGGTTCCACACACACTGACTCTCACTGGGGTACGGGTCCCACACGCACTGACTCTCACTGGGGTACGGGTCCCACACACACTGACTCTCACTGGGGTACGAGTCCCACACACACTGACTCTCACTGGGGTACGGGTCCCACACACACTGACTCTCACTGGGGTACGGGTCCCACACACACTGACTCTCACTGGGGTACGGGTTCCACACACACTGACTCTCACTGGGGTACGGGTCCCACACACACTGACTCTCACTGGGGTACGGGTCCCACACACACTGACTCTCACTGGGGTACGGGTCCCACACACTGACTCTCACTGGGGTACGGGTCCCACACACTGACTCTCACTGGGGTACGGGTCTCAGACACACTGAGTCTCACTGGGGTACGAGTCCCACACACACTGACTCTCACTGGGGTACGGGTCCCATACACTGACTCTCACTGGGGTACGGGTCCCACACACACTGACTCTCACTGGGGTACGAGTCCCACACACACTGACTCTCACTGGGGTACGGGTCCCACACACACTGACTCTCACTGGGGTACGGGTTCCACACACACTGACTCTCACTGGGGTACGGGTCCCACACACACTGACACACTGGGGTACGGGTCCCACACGCACTGACTCTCACTGGGGTACGGGTCCCACACACACTGACTCTCACTGGGGTACGGGTCCCACACACACTGACTCTCACTGGGGTACGGGTCCCACACACACTGACTCTTACTGGGGTACGAGTCCCACACACACTGACTCTCACTGCGGTACGGGTCCCACACACACTGACTCTCACTGGGGTACGGGTCCCACACACACTGACTCTCACTGGGGTACGGGTCCCACACACACTGACTCTCACTGGGGTACAGGTCCCACACACACTGACTCTCACTGGGGTACGGGTCCCACACACACTGACTCTCACTGGGGTACGGGTCCCACACACACTGACTCTCACTGGGGTACGGGTCCCACACACACTGACTCTCACTGGGGTACGGGTCCCACACACACTGACTCTCACTGGGGTACGGGTTCCACACACACTGACTCTCACTGGGGTACGAGTCCCACACACACTGACTCTCACTGGGGTACAGGTCCCACACACACTGACACTCACTGGGGTACGGGTCCCACACACACTGACTCTCACTGGGGTACGGGTCCCACACACACTGACTCTCACTGGGGTACGGGTCCCACACACACTGACTCTCACTGGGGAACGGGTCCCACACACACTGACTCTCACTCGGGTACAGGTCCCAGACACACTGACTCTCACTGGGGTACGGGTCCCACACACACTGACTCTCACTGGGGTACGGGTCCCACACACACTGACTCTCACTGGGGTACGGGCCCCACACACTGACTCTCACTGGGGTATGGGTTCCACGCACACTGAATCTCACTGGGGTACGGGTCCCACACACACTGACTCTCACTGCGGTACGAGTCCCACACACACTGACTCTCACTGGGGTACGGGTCCCACACACACTGACTCTCACTGGGGTACGGGTCCCACACACACTGACTCTCACTGGGGTACGAGTCCCACATGCACTGACTCTCACTGGGGTACGGGTTCCACACACACTGACTCTCACTGGGGTACGGGTCCCACACGCACTGACTCTCACTGGGGTACGGGTCCCACACACACTGACTCTCACTGGGGTACGAGTCCCACACACACTGACTCTCACTGGGGTACGGGTCCCACACACACTGACTCTCACTGGGGTACGGGTCCCACACACACTGACTCTCACTGGGGTACGGGTTCCACACACACTGACTCTCACTGGGGTACGGGTCCCACACACACTGACTCTCACTGGGGTACGGGTCCCACACACACTGACTCTCACTGGGGTACGGGTCCCACACACTGACTCTCACTGGGGTACGGGTCCCACACACTGACTCTCACTGGGGTACGGGTCTCAGACACACTGAGTCTCACTGGGGTACGAGTCCCACACACACTGACTCTCACTGGGGTACGGGTCCCATACACTGACTCTCACTGGGGTACGGGTCCCACACACACTGACTCTCACTGGGGTACGAGTCCCACACACACTGACTCTCACTGGGGTACGGGTCCCACACACACTGACTCTCACTGGGGTACGGGTTCCACACACACTGACTCTCACTGGGGTACGGGTCCCACACACACTGACACACTGGGGTACGGGTCCCACACGCACTGACTCTCACTGGGGTACGGGTCCCACACACACTGACTCTCACTGGGGTACGGGTCCCACACACACTGACTCTCACTGGGGTACGGGTCCCACACACACTGACTCTTACTGGGGTACGAGTCCCACACACACTGACTCTCACTGCGGTACGGGTCCCACACACACTGACTCTCACTGGGGTACGGGTCCCACACACACTGACTCTCACTGGGGTACGGGTCCCACACACACTGACTCTCACTGGGGTACAGGTCCCACACACACTGACTCTCACTGGGGTACGGGTCCCACACACACTGACTCTCACTGGGGTACGGGTCCCACACACACTGACTCTCACTGGGGTACGGGTCCCACACACACTGACTCTCACTGGGGTACGGGTCCCACACACACTGACTCTCACTGGGGTACGGGTTCCACACACACTGACTCTCACTGGGGTACGAGTCCCACACACACTGACTCTCACTGGGGTACAGGTCCCACACACACTGACACTCACTGGGGTACGGGTCCCACACACACTGACTCTCACTGGGGTACGGGTCCCACACACACTGACTCTCACTGGGGTACGGGTCCCACACACACTGACTCTCACTGGGGAACGGGTCCCACACACACTGACTCTCACTCGGGTACAGGTCCCAGACACACTGACTCTCACTGGGGTACGGGTCCCACACACACTGACTCTCACTGGGGTACGGGTCCCACACACACTGACTCTCACTGGGGTACGGGCCCCACACACTGACTCTCACTGGGGTACGAGTTCCACACACTGACTCTCACTGGGGTATGGGTTCCACGCACACTGAATCTCACTGGGGTACGGGTCCCACACACACTGACTCTCACTGCGGTACGAGTCCCACACACACTGACTCTCACTGGGGTACGGGTCCCACACACACTGACTCTCACTGGGGTACGGGTCCCACACACACTGACTCTCACTGGGGTACGGGTCCCCCACACACACTGACTCTCACTGGGGTACGGGTCCCACACACACTGACTCTCACTGCGGTACGGGTCCCACACACACTGACTCTCACTGGGGTACGGGTCCCACACACACTGACTCTCACTGGGGTACGGGTCCCACACACACTGACTCTCACTGGGGTACGGGTCCCACACACACTGACTCTCACTGGGTTACAGGTCCCACACACACTGACTCTCACTGGGGTACGGGTTCCACACACAGTGACTCTCACTGGGGTACGAGTCCCACACACACTGACTCTCACTGGGGTACGGGTCCCACACACACTGACACTCACTGGGGTACGGGTCCCACACACACTGACTCTCACTGGGGTACGGGTCCCACTCCGACACTGACTCTCACTGGGGAACGGGTCCCACACACACTGACTCTCACTGGGGTACAGGTCCCACACACACTGACTCTCACTGGGGTACGGGTCCCACACACACTGACTCTCACTGGGGTACGGGTCCCACACACTGACTCTCACTGGGGTACGAGTCCCACACACACTGACTCTCACTGGGGTACGGGTCCCACACACACTGACTCTCACTGGGGTATGGGTCCCACACACACTGACTCTCACTGGGGTAGGGTTCCACACACACTGACTCTCACTGGGGTACGGGTCCCACACACACTGACTCTCACTGGGGTACGAGTCCCACACACACTGACTCTCACTGGGGTACGGGTCCCACACACACTGACTCTCACTGGGGCACGGGTCCCACACACACTGACTCTCACTGGGGTAAAGGTCCCACACACACTGACTCTCACTGGGGTAGGGTTCCACACACACTGACTCTCACTGGGGTACGGGTCCCACACACACTGACTCTCACTGGGGTACGAGTCCCACTCACACTGACTCTCACTGGGGTACGGGTCCCACACACACTGACTCTCACTGGGGTACGGGTCCCACACACACTGACTCTCACTGGGGTACGAGTCCCAGACACACTGACTCTCACTGGGGTACGGGTCCCACACACACTGACTCTCACTGGGGTACGGGTCCCACACACACTGACTCTCACTGGGGTACGGGTCCCACACACACTGACTCTCACTGCGGTACGGGTCCCACACACACTGACTCTCACTGGGGCACGGGTCCCACACGCACTGATTCTCACTGGGGTACGGGTCCCACACACACTGACTCTCACTGGGGTACGAGTCCCACACACACTGACTCTCACTGGGGTACGGGTCCCACACACACTGACTCTTACTGGGGTACGAGTCCCACACACACTGACTCTCACTGGGGTACGGGTCCCACACACACTGACTCTCACTGGGGTACGGGTCCCACACACACTGACTCTCACTGGGGTACGGGTCCCACACACACTGACTCTCACTGGGGTACGGGTCCCACACACACTGACTCTCACTGGGGTACGGGTCCCACACACACTGACTCTCACTGGGGTACAGGTCCCACACACACTGACTCTCACTGGGGTACGGGTTCCACACACAGTGACTCTCACTGGGGTACGAGTCCCACACACACTGACTCTCACTGGGGTACGGGTCCCACACACACTGACTCTCACTGGGGTACAGGTCCCACACACACTGACTCTCACTGGGGTACGGGTCCCACACACACTGACTCTCACTGGGGTACGGGTTCCACACACACTGACTCTCACTGGGGTAGGGTTCCACACACACTGACTCTCACTGGTGTACGGGTCCCACACACACTGACTCTCACTGGGGTACGAGTCCCACACACACTGACTCTCACTGGGGTACGGGTCCCACACACACTGACTCTCACTGGGGCACGGGTCCCACACACACTGACTCTCACTGGGGTAAAGGTCCCACACACACTGACTCTCACTGGGGTAGGGTTCCACACACACTGACTCTCACTGGGGTACGGGTCCCACACACACTGACTCTCACTGGGGTACGAGTCCCACACACACTGACTCTCACTGGGGTACGGGTCCCACACACACTGACTCTCACTGGGGTACGGGTCCCACACACACTGACTCTCACTGGGGTACGGGTCCCACACACACTGACTCTCACTGGGGTACGAGTCCCAGACACACTGACTCTCACTGGAGTACGGGTCCCACACACACTGACTCTCACTGGGGTACGGGTCCCACACACACTGACTCTCACTGGGGTACGGGTCCCACACACATTGACTCTCACTGCGGTACGGGTCCCACACACACTGACTCTCACTGGGGCACGGGTCCCACACGCACTGATTCTCACTGGGGTACGGTTCCACACACACTGACTCTCACTGGGGTACGGGTCCCACACACACTGACTCTCACTGGGGTACGGGTCCCACACACACTGACTCTCACTGGGGTACGGGTTCCACACACACTGACT
Organism: Heterodontus francisci; assembly: GCF_036365525.1. NCBI lineage: Eukaryota > Metazoa > Chordata > Chondrichthyes > Heterodontiformes > Heterodontidae > Heterodontus > Heterodontus francisci. The sequence continues at coordinate 20,777,329 of NC_090414.1, read as the reverse complement.
CTCACTGGGGTACGGGTCCCACACACACTGACTCTCACTGGGGTACGGGTCCCACACACACTGACTCTCACTGGGGTACGGGTCCCACACACACTGACTCTCACTGGGGTACGGGTCCCACACACACTGACTCTCACTGGGGTACGGGTCCCACACACACTGACTCTCACTGGGGAACGGGTCCCACACACACTGACTCTCACTGGGGTACGGGTCCCACACACACTGACTCTCACTGGGGAACGGGTCCCACACACACTGACTCTCACTGGGGTACGGGTCCCACACACACTGATTCTCACTGGGGAACGGGTCCCACACACACTGACTCTCACTGGAGTACGGGTCCCACACACACTGACTCTCACTGGGGTACGAGTCCCACACACTCTGACTCTCACTGGGGTACGGGTTCCACACACACTGACTCTCACTGGGGTACGGGTCCCACACACACTGATTCTCACTGGGGAACGGGTCCCACACACACTGATTCTCACTGGGGTACGAGTCCCACACACACTGACTCTCACTGGAGTACGGGTCCCACACACACTGACTCTCACTGGGGTACGAGTCCCACACACTCTGACTCTCACTGGGGTACGGGTCCCACTCCGACACTGACTCTCACTGGGGAACGGGTCCCACACACACTGATTCTCACTGGGGTACGGGTTCCACACACACTGACTCTCACTGGGGTACGGGTCCCACACACACTGACTCGCACTGGGGTACGGGTCCCACACACACTGACTCTCACTGGAGTACGGGTCCCACACACACTGACTCTCACTGGGGTACGGGTCCCACACACACTGACTCTCACTGGGGTACAGGTCCCACACACACTGACTCTCACTGGGGTACGGGTTCCACACACAGTGACTCTCACTGGGGTACGAGTCCCACACACACTGACTCTCACTGGGGTAGGGTTCCACACGCACTGACTCTCACTGGGGTACGGGTCCCACACACTCTGACTCTCACTGGGGTACGGGTCCCACACACACTGACTCTCACTGGGGTACGAGTCCCAGACACACTGACTCTCACTGGGGTACGGGTCCCACACACACTGACTCTCACTGGGGTACGGGTCCCACACACACTGACTCTCACTGGGGTACGGGTCCCACACACACTGACTCTCACTGGGGTACGGGTCCCACACACACTGACTCTCACTGGAGTACGGGTCGCACACACACTGATTCTCACTGGGGTACGGGTCCCACACACACTGATTCTCACTGGGGAACGGGTCCCACACACACTGATTCTCACTGGGGTACGGGTCCCACACACATTGACTCTCACTGGGGTACGGGTCCCACACACACTGATTCTCACTGGGGTACGGGTCCCACACACACTGACTCTCACTGGGGTACGAGTCCCACACACACTGATTCTCACTGGGGTACAGGTCCCACACACACTGATTCACACTGGGGTCCGGGTCCCACACACACTGACTCTCACTGGGGTACGGGTCCCACACACACTGACTCACACTGGGGTCCGGGTCCCACACACACTGACTCTCACTGGGGTACGGGTCCCACACACACTGACTCTCACTGGGGTACGAGTCCCACACACACTGATTCTCACTGGGGTACAGGTCCCACACACACTGACTCTCACTGGGGTACGGGTCCCACACACACTGACTCTCACTGGGGTAGGGGTCCCACACACACTGACTCTCACTGGGGTACAGGTCCCACACACACTGACTCTCACTGGGGTAGGGGTCCCACACACACTGACTCTCACTGGGGTACGGGTCCCACACACACTGACTCTCACTGGGGTTCGGTTTCTCTCTCTGAATAACTAACTAGCTGTCCATGTCTTGTTGCATTCTGATCTCATTCCTGACGTGACAGTTCACATGTTGACATCTGCTTTCTTGCAGGTGGAGAGGTTGCAGGCCCAGGTTGACGATGAGAGTCAGAACATGCAGCATGTTGAGGGGCTCAGCGTTGATCTATTGAAGGAGAAGGAGCGGCTGGAGAGAACGTTACAGACCCTCCAGGAGAACCGAGACCGAGAGGTACCGTGGGCAGGCGTGGACACCCCCCTAACCAACACCCTCCCCCCGGGGTCCTTCCAACGGCGGCTGTGGGATCTTTTACTTCCACCCGTGAAGGCCTCAGTTTGGCGTCTCATCCGAAAGACGGCACCTCCGACGGTGCAGCACTCTCTCGGTGCGGGCACTGGGAGTGTCGGCCTGGATTTTGGGCTGGAACCTGCTTCTGACCCCGAGCTGTGTGTGAGAGAGGGAGAGAGAGATAGTCTCTAGGCCATGGTTGATCCTCCAGAGGTGCTCATTGTCTCTCTGTTTCAGGTCGAACAGCTAAAGTTTGAAAACGAACACCTCAGCCAGACCGTCAGCTCCCTGAGGCAGAGGTCGCAGGTCAGCGCGGAGGTCAGGGCGAAGGACATCGAGCAGGAGAACCGAATCCTCCACGAGGCCATCATGGAGACCAGCCTGAAGCAGAGCAAGATGGAGTCCGAGCGGAGGCAGGCCCTCGAGGCGCTGGAGCAGTGCCGTGCCAGGGCGGACAAGGCCGAGCAGCTGGAGCAGGAGCTGGGCCGCCTGGACCGGCTGAACGGGCAGCTGCAGAAGCAGCTTCTGGACTTGGAGGTGGGCCGCCAGAGGGCCCTGCTGCTGGAGGAGAGGGCGTCGGGCCTGGAGGCCGAGAACGGGAGGCTGCAGAAGAGTTCGGAGAGCCTCGGGATGCGGCTGGAAGCTCTGGAGATGGAGAACGCCCATTTGGACCAGGAGAACCTTCAGCTGAGGAAGGGGATGGAGATGCAGGCAGTGGACAGAGCGATCCTGAGTCAACTGGAGGTGGACAACAAGGAACTAGGGAAGGAGAGGGACCAACTCCGAAAGACGGTCAACCAGCAGAAGGCTTCGATTCAGAGGGCAGAAGAGTTGCAGTCGGCACATCAGAGGCTCGAAGCGGAGAGCCAGAGGCTGACGCGGAGCTTGGAAAATGCCAGGGGCCGGGTCTCAGAGTTGGAGAAGGAGGCGGAGGCCTTGGAGATGGAGGTGCAGAGCAAGCAGAGAGACTTGGAGGAGCAGAGGGCGGCAGCAGGCAACCTGGAGCAGGACAGGCAGGCCCTGGAGCAGGAGCTGGAGCAGGCCGGGAAAGAGAGGAGGCAGCTGGCGAAGGAGTACCGGCGGCTCCAGCAGCAGGCCGAAATCCGGGAGGCTTCCCTGGACGAGCACAACCTCAAGGTGGCGCGGCTGGTGCAGGAGAACCGGCAGCTGCTCCTGGAGGACAAGAGGACAAAGGAGACGCTGAACAAGCTGAGGGAGGTGGAGGTGGAGAACGGCGAGCTCCTCCACCAGCTCGCCCTTCACAGGAAGGAGGCAGGCTGTCTGCGTGAGGTAAGTGGCTATCGACGGAGGCCAACTGATGCTGTGGGCAATCCCCGGGTCTCGCCGTGATTCTCTCTCGCCATCGTGGACGGGGATCCGTTAACCTAGCAGCAGGGGGTCAAGCCTGGGGCCTTGTGTGTGGATCAAGCCTGGGGCCTTATGTGGGGTCAAGCCTATGGCCTTGTGTTTGGGGTCAAGCCTGGGGCCTTGTGTGTGTGTCAAGTCTGGGGCCTTGTGTGTGCGTCAAGCCTGGGCCTTGTGTGTGCGGTCAAGGCTGGGTCCTTGTGTGTAGGTCAAGCCTGGGGCCTTGTGTGTAGGTCAAGCCTGGGGCCTTATGTGGGGTCAAGCCTGCGGCCTTGTGTTTGGGGTCAAGCCTGCAGCCTTGTGTTTGGGGTCAAGCCTGGGGCCTTGTGTGTGGGTCAAGTCTGGGGCCTCGTGTATGGGTCAAGCCTGGGGCCTTGTGTGTGGGTCAAGCCTGGGGCCTTATGTGGGGTCAAGCCTGCAGCCTTGTGTGTGGGGTCAAGCCTGGGGCCTTATGTGGGGTCAAGCCTGGGGCCTTGTGTGTGGGGTCAAGCCTGGGGCCTTGTGTGTGGGTCAGGCCTGGGGTGAGGTCGAGGATTTGACATCATCTTGGGATTCAGTAAACCGTGAGCGGACTTTGTCGCCACAGGAGCTAATGACTGAGAAACTGAAGGCCCAGGAGCTCAGCAACGAATTGGACAACCTGAGCCACAAGCTGGAAAGGATGGGACTCGAGCAGGGGCAGCCGGTGCTGGGGGAACACAGCGCCCAAGAGAGGCAAGTATTCACCCAAGACCGTGTCACTGTCACTTGGGACCTTTCTCTGGGCTTATATCTGCCCCCTGGTGTGACCCTGAGACCCGAGGCGTCGGGCTGCCCCTACTGGCCAGCAATTCCCACGGGGAGTGGCCATTGGTGCAGGAGCAGGTCAGGCTGGCTCCTGATGCCTTACAAGATCGAATAGCCTTCTAGCACTCAGTGAGGTTAAGAATGCTGAGGCCTTGAGGGATGGAGGCTGGAGGGGTGAGAGGCTCCCGGGGCACTTGATGTCAGTCTTCAGAGACCCTCACCTCCCTCCCTCACCTCCCTCCCAGTCCAGCAGCCTCTCAACCTCAGCCTGGTATCACTCAATCATTTCGTTCCTGTGGGGTCTGATTGGGGTTTCTCAATTAACAAATAAATCACATCTCTCCCTCTCCCTCTCTCCCTCTCTCCCTCTCGCTCTCTCCCTCTCCCTCTCTCCCTCTCTCTCTCTCCCTCCCTCTCCCCCTCTCTATCTATTTCCCTCTCCCATCCACTCTCCTTCCCTTTCCCTCCCCCTCCATCTCCCTCGTCTCTCTCTCTCTATTTCCCTCTCCCCTCACTCTCCCTCTCTCTCTGTCTGTCTCCCTCTCACTCCCACTCACTCTCCCTTCTTCCACTCCTTCTCTCTCTCTCCCCTCCCTCCCTCTCTCCCCCACTCACTCTCTCTCCCTCCCTCTCTCTCTCTCTCTCCCTCCCTCTCGCTTACTCTCATTTTCTCACTGTCTCTCCCCTTCTCTCTCTCTCTTTCTTTCCTTTTCCCTCTCTCCCCCTCTGTCTCTCACTCCCACTCAGTCTCCGTTCTTCCCCTCCTTTTCCCTTTCTCCCTTTCTCTCCCTCCCTCCCTCCCTTTCCCGCCCACTCGCTCTCTGTCCGTCTCTGTCTCCCTCCCTCCTCACTTTCTCTCGTTCTCTCTCTCTCCCTCCCTCCCTCAGTAATTACAAGCTCCTGGAACTGAAGCTGGAGTCGGTTTTTAAGGAGACCCTGCGGATCCGAGACACCCATATTGCCAGCCTGAGTTGCCAGCTGGAGGAGGTGGGGAGACGAAACCAGGAGCTGTCCGAGCAGCTGAGGGAGGTGAGCTGTGGGCGGGAGCCTCACGCTGGGCGTGGGACCGGGCGGGCGCCGGGTGCTATTTCCAGCTCGGGGGATGGGGGGAGGGGTGGAGGGGGGAGTCCATCAGGCCCATGCAGGAGCTCGCTCCGTGCAGCCATCTTGCTGGGGAGGGAGGTGGGGAAGGGTCAGGGGAGTTCCAGAGGTAGGGATTTCCCCTCCAGCCTTCCCCCTGTCACTGGCCCCTTTTAAGGGGTGGACAGAGGCCTTAATCATTTAGGACACCTCTGGGTCTGAATCCCGGCCTAGAGCCAGGCCTCTGGGTCTGAATCACGGCCTAGAGCCAGGCCTCTGGGACTGAATCACGGCCTAGAACTAGGCCTCTGTGACTGAATCCCGGCCTAGAGCCAGGCCTCTGGGTCTGAATCATGGCCTAGAACCAGTCCTCTGGGTCTGAATCACGGCCCAGAGCCAGGCCTCTGGGTCTGAATCCCGGCCTAGAACCAGGCCTCTGGGTATGACTCCCGGCCTAGAGCCAGGCCTTGCTGCCACAATCCCACCAAGTCGTGTCAGCTGGAAAGCTGTGGAATTCCGGGCCCATCAGCTCTAATCCCGTATCACTCACTCCCCCACAACCAACCCCAACCCTCTTTTATTCCGATTACGATCTCTCTTCCAGTTAAAGTGGAACTCGGAACAGACGCAGCCGCAGGAGGAGGTGGCGGACAAGATGGCCGCCCCGCCAAGGGTGGCGGAAAGGCCGGCGGAGGGCAAGCTGGAACGCAGGGAGTCCATCAGGGACCCGGTCAGCGAACGTCTGATCGAGGTGGAGAGAAACGTAAGGACGACAGGATTGCCTCTTATCGTCGAGCAACAGGAATCGGAGCTTCCCGCAGGGCCCCGTTAAATTAGGAGGGGCCCATTCAGCCCCTCGGGCCTGTTACACAGGAACAGGACTATGTGTGTATGTTTGTGGCCAAAACCTCCTCAAAAGTTGAACCCCGAGGAGACACGGCTTGCGTGTGGTGTGTGTGGGAGGAACAGGGGGCCTTGGGCCTAGACGTTTTCGAAAACTCTTCACCACTGGGGGGTTTTCCTCGCCTCGTATCTGGTGCTGTTGTACACTCACTGATAGAGTTTGATACCCGGTGATACATCAACAAACTCCACTATTGCATCAAGCAACTCCCAGGATGGGGAAAGGCAGAGTCGATGGGCCTCAGCACCTCCGACGGTGCGGCACTCCCTCGGGACTGGCGACCGGGGTGGGGGGCGGTGGTGGTGTTGGCCTGGATTTTGTGCTCGAGTCTCCGGAGTTGGGGGTCTCAAACACACGACCTTGTGACTCGGGAGTGGGGAGGGGCGAAGGTGGCGACAGTGGGGGGAGGGGTGGTTGTGGTGGATGCGGCTAAACCGACCGACTTGTTTTTTTTCCCGGTGATTGTCACCGTCAGAACGCGACCCTTTTGGCAGAGAAGGGGGCCCTCGAGGGGCAACTGAGGCAACTGAAGGCTCAGAACGACAACCTACAGGCCCAGATCCTGGCACTGCAGAAACAGAACAACAGCCTACAAGCTCTGAGTGCCAAGCTGCAGGTCAGTACGTGACCCCAGGGGGCGGGGGGTCATAGGTCATGAACCCGAACAACAATGTCTTCCCCTCCGCCCCCCACCACCCCAACACCCAGAATTCCCACCTCCGGCAAAGACAGAAATGTGAGAAATGGGGCAATTTGCGCACAGCAAGATCCCACGAACCCAGATTGTTTTTAAAAAAAATGTTGGTTGAGGGATAGATATTGGCCCCAGGACACCGGGGGAGAGACTGCCCCCCCCCCCAGCACCCCACCCCCTGTTCGTCTTCCAATAGCGGCCGCGGGATCTTTTACGCCCACCTGAGAGGGCAGACGGGGGCCTCGGTTTAACGTCCCGTCCGAAAGACGGCGCCCCCGACAGTGCGGCACTCCCTCAGTACCGGCACTGAGGAGCATCGGCCTAGGTTACGGACTTGTGTCAGGAGCGGGACTCCTCTGCCTTGGGGTGGTGGGGGGAGGGGCGCGCGGGTGCGAGAGGGCTACCCGACGGAACCGGGGCCCAATTGGAAGTTACGAGCCTGCGCCGTATTGATCGCCCCTCCTCCTCCTGCTCCCTTCCCAGGTGGAGAATGGGTCGCTGGCTACCCAGAGCGCCTCGCTGGCGGCCCAGAGCAGCCACCTCGAGAGCAAGCAGGCCACGCTGGAGGCGCAGTGGGCGGCCCTGGCCAAGGAGCACCAGGGGTTGCAAGACGGGCACAGGGCGCTAGTGAGGGACCACGAGAAACTGGCACAGCTGCACGAGTCCTTGGAGGCGGAATTCGAGGGCCTGGTGGAAAAGCACGGGGCCCTGAAGGGCAGCTACAAAAGCCTGGAGGCGGAACACAAGGAGCTGGAAGGGAGGTAGGAGAACAATGGGACGGGGGGCGGGGGTGCGGCTACAGGGCCTTGCGTTAAAGGTCAGAGTTGGGATATTCACACCAACAAACCTTTAATACGCTCCCCGAGACGTTGCTATTGGAAACCGAGTCGGGTTTGTCTTGGGCGGGTGTGCTAGGCAGAGTCGGCCTGCTCTTGACGTCCCTTCTCGCACAGGTACAGCCAGCTCGTTGCTCGGAAGGTCGGGCTGGAGGAGCTGGAGGCAGCTCTGAGGATTCGACAGGAGGCTTTGGAGAAGGACGCTGGCAAGTGGCAGGACCTGAGCGAGGCCTACCAGAGGCTCAAGGACGAGCACGACAGGTAGGCCGACCGCCAACCCGCGCGCGGACTGTCAGGCAGCGTCTCTCTCTCTCTCTCTCTCTCTCCCTCTCTCGTTTCCCGCCACTCCCTCCGGTGACTGACTGCCTCCCTCTTCCTTCCTCACCTCCCCCCCCCACTCCCCCCTCGCAGACTGAACCAGAGCCACGCGGACTGCGGGAGGCAGAGAGAGGAGCTCGGTGCCCAGCACCGGGCCCTGAAGACCCAGCTGAGCACGTTGCAGCTGGAGAAAGCCCGGGCGGAGGCCGAGAGCAACGTCCTGAAAGATCACAGCCAGCAGCTGGAGATTCGCTGGTCCAAACTGAGCAGTCAGTGTGAGGTACGACGGGACGCGCCTGCACACACAGATACACAGAACATTACACAGGACATTACACAGGATACACTCTCTCTCTCTCTCCCCTCCACCATCCTCCCCCCCCCCCCCCCCCCGTCCCCTGGGGAGGGTCCAGGACCACAGGGATGGGTAACAGGGAAGACTGTGCCAGCGTCACCCGCACTCCGAGATCAAACATCTCCCTCTCTCTCTCTCCCGAAGTTACTGAACCAACTGAAAGGCAATCTGGAGGAAGAGAATCGTCACCTGCTCCACCAGATTAAATCATTGACCGAGGAAAACCGCGTTTTGTTGGAGAAGACGGTCGAGAGCAAGGACCAATTCCACGAAGAGCAGCGACAGTACATGTGAGTGCCCGGGACTGTTGGCATATCCCCCATGCCCCTCCCCCATGCCCCTCCCCCGGTGCCCAACGCCCAGTGCCCCTCCCCCGGTGCCCCTCGCCCAGCACCCCTCCCCCGAGCGCCCCCCTCCCCCAGTGCCCCTCACCCAGTGCCCCTCGGCCAGTAACCCTCCCCCAGCGCCCCTCCCACAACGCCCAGTGCCCCTCCCCCAGCGCCCCTCCCCCAGTGCCCAACGCCCAATGCCCCTCCCCCAGCGCCCCTCCTCCAGTGCCCCTCGCCCTGTGCCCCTCACCCACTCCCCTCCCCAGTGCCCCTCACCCACGCTCCTCACCCGGTGCCCCTCACGTATGCACCTCACGTATGCCCTTCGCCCCTCCCTCTGCCCCTCGCCCTGTGTCCCTCACCCACTCCCCTCCCCAGTGCCCCTCACCCACGCTCCTCACCCAGTGCCCCTCACCTACGCTCCTCACCCACCACTCGCCCAGTGCCCCTCCAACCCCTCGCCCAGCCCCTCAGCCCCTCGATGAGCATTGCCCCCACCCAGCCTTGTTGTTTATTTCTCTCTCTCTCTCTCTCTCTCTCTCTCTCTCTATGTCAGGGACAAACTGAACGAGCTGCGGAGGGAGAAGCAGAAACTGGTAGAGAAGATAATGGATCAGTACAGGGTCATTGACCCCGCCATGCCCAGGAGGTAACGGTATTCACCCCTGTACCTGGATTGTGTGGGGAGGGAGTGGAGGGGAGGGCGGGAAGGGAGGGGGTTTCCCTCCTCCATTTGGAGGCTGCTCACTCCGCACTCTCTTGCTGCAGGAAGGGGAACTGGATAACCGACAAGATGAAGAAGTTGATTAAACCCCGTAAGGAGCTCAGTAAGGATCAGCTGAGGCCCATCTTCATCAACACAGGTGGGGGCCTCGATGATGCAGAGGCCAGTGTCCATCTCTGTCAGCCAGACAACTCCGAACAACTCCAGGCTCCCTCCAAACCCTCAGGTAGGAAACAGAACCCGCCCGAATCCCCTCCGCACTGCTGAGCCCCTCAGCAACTCCCTCTGTGTTCCAGAACGACCCCTCCCCACTACACCCAACCCAGATGCACTGAGACCCCACTGGGGTCTTTTACTTCCACCCGAGAGGGCAGTCGGGGACCCTGGTTTAATGTCTCATCTGAAAGACGGCACCACCAACAGTGCAGCACTCCCCCAAATCTCTGAGACTCGAACCCACAACCTACTGACTCAGAGGGCAGAGAGATACCCACTGAACCTCAGCAAGGTTGCTGTCTCATCAAAGCCCATCCCTGTGATGTTCAGGGCTTTGATGGGGGAGTTAGGGGACTAGAGGGATGGTCTTCAATGGGAGAGTTAGGGGACTAGAGGGATGGTCTTCGATGGGAGAGTTAGGGAACTAGAGGGATGGTCTTCGATGGGAGAGTTAAGGGACTAGAGGGATGGTCTTTGATGGGGGAGTTAGGGGACTAGAGGGATGGTCTTTGATGGGAGAGTTAGGGGACTAGAGGGATGGTCTTCGATGGGAGAGTTAAGGGACTAGAGGGATGGTCTTTGATGGGGGAGTTAGGGGACTAGAGGGATGGTCTTCGATGGGTGAGTTAGGGGATGGGAGGGATGGTCTTCGATGGGAGTGTTAGGGGACTAGAGGGATGGTCTTCGATGGGAGAGTTAGGGGACTAGAGGAATGGTCTTCGATGGGAGAGTTAGGGGACTAGAGGGATGGTCTTCAATGGGAGAGTTAGGGGACTAGAGGGATGGTCTTCGATGGGAGAGTTAGGGGACTAGAGGGATGGTCTTTGATGGGAGAGTTAAGGGACTAGAGCGATGGTCTTCGATGGGAGAGTTAGGGGACTAGAGGGTTGGTCTTCAATGGGAGAGTTAGGGGACTAGAGGGATGGTCTTCGATGGGTGAGTTAGGGGATGGGAGGGATGGTCTTCGATGGGTGAGTTAGGGGATGGGAGGGATGGTCTTCGATGGGAGAGTTAAGGGACTAGAGGGATGGTCTTCGATGGGAGAGTTAGGGGACTATAGGGATGGTCTTCGATGGGAGAGTTAGGGGATGGGAGGGATGGTCTTCGATGGGTGAGTTAGGGGATGGGAGGGATGGTCTTCGATGGGAGAGTTAAAGGACTAGAGGGATGGTCTTCGATGGGAGAGTTAGGGGACTAGAGGGATGGTCTTCGATGGGAGAGTTAGGGGAATAGAGGGATGGTCTTCGATGGGAGAGTTAGGGGACTAGAGGGATGGTCTTCGATGGGAGAGTTAGGGGACTAGAGGGTTGGTCTTCAATGGGAGAGTTAAGGGACTAGAGGGATGGTCTTCGATGGGAGAGTTAGGGGACTAGAGGGATGGTGTTCAATGGGAGAGTTAGGGGACTAGAGGGATGGTCTTCGATGGGAGAGTTAGGGGACTAGAGGGATGGTCTTCGATGGGAGAGTTAGGGGAATAGAGGGATGGTCTTCACTGGGGGAGGTAGGGGACTAGAGGGTTGGTCTTCGATGGGAGAGTTAGGGGACTAGAGGGATGGTCTTCGATAGGAGAGTTAGGGGACTAGAGGGATGGTCTTTGATGGGAGAGTTAGGGGACTAGAGGGATGGTCTTCGATGGGAGAGTTAAGGGACTAGAGGGATGGTCTTCGATGGGAGAGTTAGGGGACTAGAGGGATGGTCTTTGATGGGAGAGTTAGGGGACTAGAGGGATGGTCTTCGATGGGAGAGTTAGGGGACTAGAGGGATGGTCTTCGATGGGAGAGTTAGGGGACTAGAGGGATGGTCTTCGATGGGAGAGTTAGGGGACTAGAGGGATGGTCTTCGATGGGAGAGTTAGGGGACTAGAGGGATGGTCTTCGATGGGAGAGTTAGGGGACTAGAGGGATGGTCTTCGATGGGTGAGTTAGGGGATGGGAGGGATGGTCTTCGATGGGTGAGTTAGGGGATGGGAGGGATGGTCTTCGATGGGAGAGTTAGGGGACTAGAGACATGGTCTTCGATGGGTGAGTTAAGGGACTAGAGGGATGGTCTTCGATGGGAGAGTTAGGGGACTAGAGGGATGGTCTTCGATGGGTGAGTTAGGGGATGGGAGGGATGGTCTTTGATGGGTGAGTTAGGGGATGGGAGGGATGGTCTTCGATGGGAGAGTTAAGGGACTAGAGGGATGGTCTTCGATGGGAGAGTTAGGGGACTAGAGGAATGGTCTTCGATGGGAGAGTTAGGGGACTAGAGGGATGGTCTTCGATGGGTGAGTTAGGGGATGGGAGGGATGGTCTTCGATGGGTGAGTTAGGGGATGGGAGGGATGGTCTTCGATGGGAGAGTTAGGGGACTAGAGACATGGTCTTCGATGGGTGAGTTAAGGGACTAGAGGGATGGTCTTCGATGGGAGAGTTTGGGGACTAGAGGGATGGTCTTCGATGAGAGAGTTTGGGGACTAGAGGGATGGTCTTCGATGGGAGAGTTGGGGGACTAGAGGGATGGTCTTCGATGGGAGAGTTAGGGGACTAGAGGGATGGTCTTCGATGAGAGAGTTTGGGGACTAGAGGGATGGTCTTCGATGGGAGAGTTTGGGGACTAGAGGGATGGTCTTCGATGGGAGAGTTTGGGGACTAGAGGGATGGTCTTCGATGGGAGAGTTAAGTGACTAGAGGGATGGGCTTCAATGGGAGAGTTTGGGGACTAGAGGGATGGTCTTCGATGAGAGAGTTTGGGGACTAGAGGGATGGTCTTCGATGGGAGAGTTTGGGGACTAGAGGGATGGTCTTCGATGGGAGAGTTAAGTGACTAGAGGGATGGGCTTCAATGGGAGAGCTAGGGGACTAGAGGGATGGTCTTCGATGGGAGAGTTAGGGGACTAGAGGGATGGTCTTCGATGAGAGAGTTTGGGGACTAGAGGGATGGTCTTCGATGGGAGAGTTAAGTGACTAGAGGGTTGGTCTTCAATGGGAGAGTTAGGGGACTAGAGGGTTGGTCTTCAATGGGAGAGTTAGGGGACTAGAGGGATGGTCTTCGATGGGAGAGTTAGGGGACTAGAGGGATGGTCTTCGATGGGAGAGTTAGGGGACTAGAGGGTTGGTCTTCAATGGGAGAGTTAGGGGACTAGAGGGATGGTCTTCGATGGGTGAGTTAGGGGATGGGAGGGATGGTCTTCGATGGGAGAGTTAAGGGACTAGAGGGATGGTCTTCGATGGGAGAGTTAGGGGACTATAGGGATGGTCTTCGATGGGAGAGTTAGGGGATGGGAGGGATGGTCTTCGATGGGTGAGTTAAAGGACTAGAGGGATGGTCTTCGATGGGAGAGTTAGGGGACTAGAGGGATGGTCTTCGATGGGAGAGTTAGGGGACTAGAGGGATGGTCTTCGATGGGAGAGTTAGGGGACTAGAGGGTTGGTCTTCAATGGGAGAGTTAAGGGACTAGAGGGATGGTCTTCGATGGGAGAGTTAGGGGACTAGAGGGATGGTCTTCGATGAGAGAGTTTGGGGACTAGAGGGATGGTCTTCGATGGGAGAGTTAAGTGACTAGAGGGATGGGCTTCAATGGGAGAGCTAGGGGACTAGAGGGATGGTCTTCGATGGGAGAGTTAGGGGACTAGAGGGATGGTCTTCGATGGGAGAGTTAGGGGAATAGAGGGATGGTCTTCGATGGGAGAGTTAGGGGACTAGAGGGATGGTCTTCGATGGGAGAGTTAGGGGACTAGAGGGTTGGTCTTCCATGGGAGAGTTAAGGGACTAGAGGGATGGTCTTCGATGGGAGAGTTAGGGGACTAGAGGGATGGTGTTCGATGGGAGAGTTAGGGGACTAGAGGGATGGTCTTCGATGGGAGAGTTAGGGGAATAGAGGGATGGTCTTCACTGGGGGAGGTAGGGGACTAGAGGGTTGGTCTTCAATGGGAGAGTTAGGGGACTAGAGGGATGGTCTTCGATGGGAGAGTTAGGGGACTAGAGGGATGGTCTTTGATGGGAGAGTTAGGGGACTAGAGGGATGGTCTTCGATGGGAGAGTTAAGGGACTAGAGGGATGGTCTTCGATGGGAGAGTTAGGGGACTAGAGGGATGGTCTTTGATGGGAGAGTTCGGGGACTAGAGGGATGGTCTTCGATGGGAGAGTTAGGGGACTAGAGGGATGGTCTTTGATGGGAGAGTTAGGGGACTAGAGGGATGGTCTTCGATGGGAGAGTTAGGGGACTAGAGGGATGGTCGATGGGAGAGTTAGGGGACTAGAGGGATGGTCTTCGATGGGAGAGTTAGGGGACTAGAGGGATGGTCTTCGATGGGAGAGTTAGGGGACTAGAGGGATGGTCTTCGATGGGAGAGTTAGGGGACTAGAGGGATGGTCTTCGATGGGTGAGTTAGGGGATGGGAGGGATGGTCTTCGATGGGTGAGTTAGGGGATGGGAGGGATGGTCTTCGATGGGAGAGTTAGGGGACTAGAGACATGGTCTTCGATGAGTGAGTTAAGGGACTAGAGGGATGGTCTTCGATGGGAGAGTTAGGGGACTAGAGGGATGGTCTTCGATGGGTGAGTTAGGGGATGGGAGGGATGGTCTTCGATGGGAGAGTTAAGGGACTAGAGGGATGGTCTTCAATGGGAGAGCTAGGGGACTAGAGGGATGGTCTTCGATGGGAGAGTTAGGGGACTAGAGGGATGGTCTTCGATGGGAGAGTTAAGGGACTAGAGGGATGGGCTGAGCGGCCTTTTCTCATCCTTGTCTGTTCTTGTGACCATCAGTTGGCTTGGACACGTTGGGTCGACAGTCGAACTCGTCGGTACAGGACATCCCCCCCGTGGCCGAGAAAGTCCTGGTGAGGACTCGGAGGAAGCTGAGCTCGCGGATTTACAGCTCGGAGACGCCGCGGCAGAAGTTCCGGCAGCGACGGGTGGGCTGGTACGCGACTGAAAACGAGGAGGAGGACGAGGAGACGGACTCGTCGCCAAGCTGCAGCAGCACCGTCAGCCGAGATAGCGACCCAACGTTAGATAACAAAGGTGCCTTCGATTGCGAATTCCCTTTTCCCGGTGCTTCCCTATCCGATCCCGACCTTCCCCACCCATCACAATCCACATCCCCCTCTTCCCCAAGCAGGGGAATGGGACTGAGTGGATTGCTCTACCGAGAGCCAGAATGGACCCGATGGGCCGAATGGCCTCCTTCTTTGTCGTAAGGCAAACAACATGTGGAAATTAATCCATGAGACACGGGGCCTTCTCCTGCCATAAATGATTCACAGAGGGGAGGAGCCGGAGCACAGGGCAAGGGGTGGGGGCATCTCCTCTCGGTAACTGGCTGCAGGCCACAAAAGGAAGCCTGGAGCCACAGGCCCCAGTCTGTTGCTAAGGGTTACGAGCTGCAGTTGCTAATTATGGATACGGGGTGGGGTGGGGGGAGTTTTGGCAGGGGTGAGGGAGGTCGGTTGGGGGTGGGGGGGGAGGTCACGCCTGCAAGTCCTGACTATTTGGGGCGTCGGATCTAAACGTCCCGCCTCGCCAACTGACCAAACTCCGAAAGAGGCTTCAGTTTCAGACCAGGCCCTGCGCCGTTCCTGCTGCAACAGCTACATATTTCTTCAATATTTTTTCGGGGGGGTGGTGCAGGGGTCAAATCCCTCCTTGCTCCGCTAATTGTCCCGGCATTCCCAGTCGCATTTCAGCAAGAAAGTTATTCCGGGCCCTCGTCAAACACGAGTTAGGCCTCGACTGGAGGATTGTGGCCAATTCTGGCCACCACACTTTAGGAAGGACATCAAGGCCTAGGGGAGGGTGCGGAGGAGATTTACCGGAATGGTATGGGGATGAGGGACTTCAGTTATCTGGCAGAGAATGCTGAGCGACTCGAAGTCTTGCTCTGCACCAAGTGAGTTGTAACCTTCTGTGTCCTCGACTTTCAGAGGTGACCGGGAGCCTGGAGCCAAACAAAGAGACTGGGAACAAGAACACAGAGCCATCAATCATTTCTGACAACACTGAAGGTTTCAGATCATTTTATTTTGCTCATTTTTTTTTTCAACCGCCCCCCCACCCCGACCAGGTTCGAGCTGTCGCCAATCCCTCCCTCTCTCTCTCTCTTTCCCTCCCCCCCTCTCTCTCTCCCTCCCTCTTTCCCCCTCTCCCTCTCTTGCCCCTCATTTTTCTCTGTCTCTCTCCCCCTCTCTCCACCACCTTTCTCCCAATCTCTCTCTCTCTTCCTCTCTCCCTCCCTCTGTCCTCCTCTCCCTGTTCCCCTCTCTCTCTCTCTCTCTCCCACTCTCTCTTTCCCTCCCGATCTCTCTCCCTCCCTCTCTTTGTTGCCCCTCTCTCTCTTCCTCCGTCCCTCTCCCACCCCTTCTCTCTCCCCCCCCCCTCCCCTTTGTCCCCCCTCTCTCTCTCCCCTCTCTTTCCCTCCCTTTGTCTCCCTCCTTCCCTCTCTCTCCTCCCTCCCTCCCTCCCTCTCTCTCTCCTTCTCCCCATATCTCCCTCCCCCTCCTCTCTCTGTTGTGTGGTGCCCGCACCCTGGGCCTATTTCTCTGTGTATGGGCCGCCTGTCAGGAGCTCCTGGTGCCCTGTGAATGTGGAAGGTGCCACTGGAGGGCCCTCCGGGGGAGTGGGGACAGCAGCTGAGGCTGTGTATCATGTTATTCCAGTTTATATAACAGAGAGAGCCGGATGACAGAGCCTGGCTCAGCCGAGAGGAGGCGGGAGGTCAGGACGAGCTGATCTATTCCGGTCCCTGACACCTACAATCACAGAACGTGTTGGACAATCTTCCAATTCACAGATTAATATCAAGACAAACCCACAGTCAGAGATACATCCCAGACAGAGAGATTGGAAAACAATCCAGAGCAATGGAACACAACAGGAACTGTCCCCTCCACCCCGGAGAGGAACTGTCCCCCCACTCCCCCCCCACCCCGGAGAGTAACTGTCCCCCCCCCACCCCCCACCACCGAGAGGAACTGTCCCCCCCCAACAGGAACTGTCCCCCCCACCGAGAGGAACTGTCCCCCCCCAACAGGAACTGTTACCCCCACCCCGGAGAGGAACTGTCCCCCCTCCCCCCCCACCACCGAGAGGAACTGTCCCCCCCCAACAGGAACTGTCCCCCCCACCGAGAGGAACTGTCCCCCCCCAACAGGAACTGTTACCCCCACCCCGGAGAGGAACTGTCCCCCCCCACCCCCACCAGCGAGAGGAACTGTCCCACCCAACAGGAACTGTCCCCCCCACCCCGGAGAGGAACTGTCCCCCCCCACCCCCCTCCCCCCACCCCCCACCGAGAGGAACTATCCCCCCCCCAACAGGAACTGTCCCCCCCACCGAGAGGAACTATCCCCCCCCAACAGGAACTGTCCCCCCCACCGAGAGGAACTGTCCCCCCCCAACAGGAACTGTTACCCCCACCCCGGAGAGGAACTGTCCCCCCACCCCCCCCACCGAGAGGAACTGTCCCCCCCCAACAGGAACTGTCCCCCCCACCCCGGAGAGGAACTGTCCCCCCACCCCCCCCACCGAGAGGAACTGTCCCCCCCCAACAGGAACTGTCCCCACCACCCCCCCCACCGAGAGGAACTGTCCCCCCCACCGAGAGGAACTGTCCCCCCCACCCCTGAGAGGAACTGTCCCCCCCCCACCCCCACCAGCGAGAGGAACTGTCCCCCCCCAACAGGAACTGTCCCCCCCACCCCGGAGAGGAACTGTCCCCGTCCCCCCCCACCAAGAGGAACTGTCCCCCCCACCCCGGAGAGGAACTGTCCCCCCACCCCCCCCACCGAGAGGAACTGTCCCCCCCACCCCGGAGAGGAACTGTCCCCCCCCCCCCCACCACCACCGAGAGGAACTGTCCCCCCCACCCCGGAGAGGAACTGTCCCCGTCCCCCCCGAGAGGAACTGCCCCCCCAAGAGAAACTGTCCCCCCCCCACACCGAGAGGAACTGTCCCCCCCCAACAGGAACTGTCCCCCCCACCCCGGCGAGGAACTGTCCCCCCCCCCACCGAGAGGAACTGTCCCCCCCCAACAGGAACTGTCCCCCCCACCCCGGAGAGGAACTGTCCCCGTCCCCCCCGAGAGGAACTGCCCCCCCAAGAGAAACTGTCCCTCCCCCACACCGAGAGGAACTGTCCCCCCCCAACAGGAACTGTCCCCCCCACCCCGGCGAGGAACTGTCCCCCCCCCCACCGAGAGGAACTGTCCCCCCCCAACAGGAACTGTCCCCCCCACCCCGGAGAGGAACTGTCCCCCCCACCCCGGCGAGGAACTGTCCCCGTCCCCCCCGAGAGGAACTGCCCCCCCAAGAGAAACTGTCCCTCCCCCACACCGAGAGGAACTGTCCCCCCCCAACAGGAACTGTCCCCCCCACCCCGGCGAGGAACTGTCCCTGTCCCCCCCCCACCAACCAAGAGGTACTGTCCCCCCCCACCCCGGAGAGGAACTGTTCCCCCCAAGAGAAACTATCCCCCCCCACCACCGAGAGGAACTGTCCCCCCCCAACAGGAACTGTCCCCCCCCCCCCCCACACTGAGAGGAACTGTCCCCCCCCAACAGGAACTGTCCCCCCCACCCCGGAGAGGAACTGTCCCCCCCACCCCGGAGAGGAACTGTCCCTGTCCCCCCCCCACCAACCAAGAGGTACTGTCCCCCCCCACCCCGGAGAGGAACTGTTCCCCCCAAGAGAAACTATCCCCCCCCACCACCGAGAGGAACTGTCCCCCCCCAACAGGAACTGTCCCCCCCCCCCCCCCCACACTGAGAGGAACTGTCCCCCCCCAACAGGAACTGTCCCCCCCACCCCGGAGAGGAACTGTCCCCCCCACCCCGGAGAGGAACTGTCCCCGTCCCCCCCGAGAGGAACTGCCCCCCAAGAGAAACTGTCCCCCCCCCACACCGAGAGGAACTGTCCCCCCCCAACAGGAACTGTCCCCCCCACCACGGCGAGGAACTGTCCCCCCTCCCCCCCACCGAGAGGAACTGTCCCCCCCCAACAGGAACTGTCCCCCCCACCCCGGAGAGGAACTGTCCCCCCCACCCCGGCGAGGAACTGTCCCCGTCCCCCCCGAGAGGAACTGCCCCCCCAAGAGAAACTGTCCCCCCACCCCCGAGAGGAACTGTCCCCCCCCCAACAGGAAACGACATTCTACTGAAACCAACGCACACAGACCTTGCCTTGTGTGACTGTCTCTGTCTCTCTCGCTCTCTCAGGGAGCTTTACTCTGTATCTCACCCCCCCGTTTTTTTTTGTTTTTTTTTGGCCTTTATACCCCAGGCCCCTTTTATATATTTTATGTCGAGGGGGCCTTTATTCCTCAGGCCCCCTTTATATACACACTTATATTTTTTAAATAACTTTATTAAAAACAGAAATAAACAAAAACTCAAATTAAAATGCCATTCTTGGCGTCGACGATGCACTCCAGTCCCTGCGGTGCCCACCGGTCGCGGAAGGCCTCAAGCGTACCGGCGGACACCGCATGCTCCTTTTCCAGGGACACCCGGGCGCGAACGTAACCGCGGAAGAGGGGCAGGCAATCGGGGAGGACGGAGCCCCCGACGGCCCGCAACCTGGACCTGTGAATTGCCACCTTGGCCAGGCCCAGGAGCAGACCGACGAGGAGATCCTCCTCCCGGCCCGAGCCCCTCCGCACCGGGTGCCCAAAGATCAGGAGCGTGGGACTGAAGTGCAGCCAGAATTTGAGGAGCAGCCCCTTCAGATACTCAAAGAGGGGCTGCAACCTCGCACACTCCATGTAAACGTGGAACACGGACTCGTCCAAGCCACAGAAAGAACAGGCGGCCTGAGAGTCCGTGAACCTACTTAAAAGTCTATTGCACGGGACTGCTCTGTGCAGCACCCTCCACCCCAGGTCCCCGATGTAAAGGGGGAAGACTCCCGCGTAGAGAGACCTCCATCGGGGTTTCCCCTCGCCGCCAGATGGCAACGCGGACCGCCAGGGCGTGTCCGGCCGGCTGACGAGGGCGAGGAAGTGGAGAGTGTGCAGGAGCAGCCCGTACAGGAAACCTCTCCGCGCCGATTGGAACGGCACGGAGGGCATTTCCGAGAGGCGGCTCAGGTTGTGCGGGATGGCTCCCGAGGAGGGTTTCGGGGCCTGGGTCCGATGAGCAGTTCCGGCTGAGCGGGGGTCAGCTCGGCCGGGATCGCTCAGCACTCCCGAGCCCCCTCGCCACCCGCAGTGAGGGGCGTCCCGGGGGTTTCGGCTACTCCTCCGCCCGCCGGACCGTCCCCGGAGTCGGCCGCCCGGACAGCCGAGGCGCTCTCCTCCGCCGGCGGGGGAGCGCCCTGACTGGAGGCGACCATGTTCCAGCCTCGGAATAGATCCCGGTAAAAGACAGGCAACTCCCTCAGAGAGGCGCGGCTAACGGACTCCACCGGGAGCTGCGTGTCGTCTTGAAGGCAGTGACACTGGCGGAAAATATACGTCGCCAGCGCACACCATCTGGGAGGACGCTCGACGTACAGGTATCTCTGCAGGGTCCGAAGGCGGAGAGTCGCAGCCTGGGTGCGGACGCACACCAGCGACTGGCCACCCTCCTCCATCGGTAGACTCAGGACCGCGGCAGAGACCCAGTGTTTCCTCTTGCCCCAGAAGAAATCGACGAGTTTTTGCTGGATCTTGGTGGCAAATACAGGGGGTGGGGCCAAAGTGACCAACCGGTACCACAACATGGAGGCCACCAGTTGGTTTATGACCAACGCTCGGCCCCTGTAGGAAAGCACTCGGAGCAGTCCTGTCCAGCGCCCCAGCCGAGCGGTGACTTTCGCCTCCAACTCCTGCCAGTTTGCCGGCCAGGCTTCCTCAGCGGGGCTAAGGTGGACTCCCAGATAGAGGAGGTGCGTGGTGCTCCACGCAAAAGGTGTAATCTCCTCCGGCAGGGAGTCCACCCGCCACTGACCAACCAGGAGTCCGGAACATTTCTCCCATTTGATCCTCGCGGAGGACACGGCAGAAAAGGTCTGCTGGCAGTCACGCATCCTCCGCAAGTCAACGGGATCTGTGATTGCGAGGAGCACGTCGTCGGCGTAAGCCGAGAGGACGACCCGCATGGCCGGCTCGCGCAGAGCCAATCCCGTCAACCTCCTGCGAAGCAGTCACAGGAAGGGCTCCACGCAGATGGTATACAATTGGCCGGACATGGGGCATCCCTGACGCACTCCTCTCCCAAAGCGAAGGGGCGCCGTCAAGGACCCGTTAACTTTGACTAGACACTCTGCGGCGGCGTATAAAAGTCGGACCCAGGCCACGAAATGCGGCCCGATTCCGAAAGCGCGCAGAGTCCCGAAAAGGTAATCGTGATCCACCCTGTCGAACGCCTTCTCCTGATCGAGGGAGAGAAAGGCGACCGACTGACCAGTCCTCTGGGAAAGATGGATCAGGTCCCGGACCAGGTGGATGTTGTCCTGGATGGACCGGCCCGGGACCGTGTAGGACTGGTCGGGGTGGATCATGTGGGCCAGCACGGAGCCCAGGCGGGTAGACATAGCCCGGGCAAAGATCTTATAATCCGTGCTGAGGAGGGAGACCGGACGCCAGTTTTTAAGCAGGCGGAGATCGCCCCTCTTCGGCAGCAGGACGATGACCGCCCTGCGCCACGAGAGGGGCATCTTCCCGGTCGCCAGGCTTTCCCCCAGGACCCGCGCGTAATCGTCCCCCAGGACGTCCCAGAACGCCCTGAGGAACTCCACGGTCAACCCATCCAGCCCTGGGGATTTGCCCCTCGAGAGCGGAGCCTCCAATCCTTCGGCGCCCTCCGGGCTGACCTGCGGCAGGTCCTCCCACAAAATTCTGCGCGCATCCTCGCTGGACGGATCCGGAGAGAACAACGCACTGTAATAAGTCCGGACCAGGAGGCCCATTCCCTCTGGATCCGTGATGGAGGATCCGTCGTCGGCCAGCAGCTCAACGAGCTGCTTACGGACCCCCCGCCATTTTTCCAGCGAGTAGAAGAAGGGAGAGGCGCGGTCCAAATCTTCCAGGATCTGGATCCGCGACCTCACGTACGCGCCTCGGGACGCTATGAGCTGCAGGTCCCTCAGCGCGCCCTTCTTCTCTTTGTACACCTGCCACAGGGCTGGGTCCGCGACGGCATGACCGAGGCGGGATTCCAAGTTGAGCACCTCCCTCTCAAGGCGCCCGATCTCGGCTTCCCGCCTCTTGGTCGACCCCTTCGCGTACTCCTGACAGAAGACGCGGATGTGAGTCTTGCCCACATCCCACCATAGCCTCAAGGAGGGGAAGCCCCCCTGCTTCCTTCTCCAGTCGGCCCAGAATCGACAGAACGAGTCCCGAAATTGCACGTCCTCCAGCAGCCGGTTGTTAAAGTGCCAGTATGCGGACCCCGCCCGCCCGCGGAGCGGAGTGAACTCCGCCCACACCAGGCGGTGGTCCGAGCACGGCACCAGCCGCATGGAGGCCGCCGAGACGCGGGAGACGTACGTCTGCGAAATGTAGTGGCGGTCGATTCGCGACCCCCCTCCTCCAGACCTCCACGTGAAGGCGCTGGAGTCGGGATGGAGATTCCGCCAGACGTCCACCAAGTTAAGGGAGCTGATCAGTCCCCTCAACTTCTCCACCGACGCTTGGCCGTGCTGGGGACCGGAGCGATCCCCCACCTCGAGGGTGCAGTTAAAATCCCCCCCGAGGATGATGCACTCGCCGCTATCGATGGAGCTCAAGAGAGCGGACACTTCTTCAAAGAAGCGCGCTTGCAACGCGCTGGGCCTGGGCGCGTACACGTTCACAAAGTGGAGCGGCACGCTACCCAGGCGAACGGCGAGGTGGAGCAAGCGGCCCGGCACTAGCTCCTTGACCCCCAAGATCTCCGGCTGAAAAGTCGGGGCCAACAAGATAGCCACCCCACTAGAAATAGGGGTGAGGTGACTCATGTAGACCCCACCCTGCCACTCCAGGAGCCTGGTGGCTTCGTCTCCCGGAACGGTGTGGGTTTCCTCACCGCGTATCTCCCTTCCCGAAGGACTGAGAGATTGTGAAATCTGCGGTGAGCCCCTCTGCTGCCGTTGATGTTGAGGCTGGCTATGGTTATCTTCATGTCAAAGGTACTTGAAACCCGTCACCAACAGCTCACTGTGAGGAGGGAGTGGAAGTGCACCTGGCCCTCCACTCCCCCAGCAACCCATTGAGGAACACATTAAAACGGTGCCTCTCAACCAGTTTCACGTCCGCAGCGCTTGCCCGCTATCTTAAGGGCGGCACGGATGGACTGTATGATCAGCGCCAGATTCGACCAACGGTCGAGGGCCAGCTGAACTTTATTGCGGCAACCCCTGCAAGCCGCGAGGAAATCCCGGAGTTCCGCCGTGGGGATGAGAGGAGATTCGGTGGGAGGCACGAGGGACTCCACCACCTCACTGGCGATGGAATCAAGGTCATCCTCCGTGCCCAACACCGAATCCCCATCCTCCTCCGGGTCATCACCGCCAGCGGCCGACACATCCACCACACACTGTGGGGCAGACGTCCCGGCCGCGCCAACTGGTCCCGCCTCCGTCATGATCCCACCCCCAGGATCGATGGCGGAGGAGTCCTCTCTGGGTTCTACTGTGAAACTGGAGCCTGTGGGCGCCAGCAGTTCAGGACCCCCCTCCACCTCCGTCCCCAGGCCAATGAGTGGTCCAGGGGAGACAGAAGTTCCCGACTCCGGAAATCCAGCCAGAGCCGAGACCGGAGGCGGCGAGAGGAGGCCATCTGCCGCTCCGCCAGCACCCACAGGCCCAGCAGATGGGGCAGCATTCTCGGTTATAACCGGGTCAGGTGTCTCCTGGTTGGTGGTGGACTCCGGCTGGGAGGGCCGACCCTCTGGGGCCTCACCCTCTCCTTCACTCAGGGCACCCGAGCCAGTAGCAGTGGCAGAATGGGCGGCGTCCCCAGGCACCCCCACCACAAGCAGGGCCCAACTTACTCCTTCAGGAGGGGCTTCAAGTACCGGGGGCCTTCCCCTCCCCTCCATCCTGAGGAATAGGGTGCTCCTGCCTGGACTTTGTACCCTTGGTGGTGGCGGTAGGGGAAACCTGGGGACCCGAAACAGGAGACTGCTCCCCTCCAGCAGATGGGCCGTGCGCCTCAGGGCCCTGTGTTATTTCTGTGGAGGGGTGCCTTCTCCTCTTTTTCGCACTAGGGCGCAGAGGCTCAGAGACCTCCATGTCATCAGAGGTCTCCGCCTCCGCACCCTCCTTTTTTTTGGTCACCCTGGGCCTGAGCCCAGCCCTGGGACAGGTCGATTCCGTGAGAACGGGCTTTGGGCTGAGCTCAGGCTCGGGTTGTTTCAATGTGTCCAGGGGACGCGCCTCTCGATGTTTCTTTTGCCTCCGCGTCTTCCTTCCACTCGGACGGGCACTCCCCTCCCCGCTGGAGGCTGTGAAAACCACAGCCTCCGGAACTGACTGTTGGATGTGTGGGGGGAGTGGGAGGACCCTGGGCCGTCGAGGTGGAGCTGGCGGCCGGGAGGTTGGGGCAGTTCTTACGAACATGCCCCACCCCCTTGCAGACGTGGCACCGCACCCCGTCCGAGGTCCAAAAGACGCGGTAGGCCGTCCCCTGGAACTCCACATTAAATTGGCCCTCCGTGTCCTCCTCCCGCGCCAGCTGCATAAATAACTGGCGGCGGAAGGAGTAGACATGTTGGAGGCTGTGCTCCCGAAGACCAAGCTGGACTGGGGTGATCCCCGACCTCACCTCCCCCGTGTGGTGCAGGTGGGGAAGGAGGAGCTCACTGGGAATAAAGGGCGGGACGTTTGATAACATTAACCGCTGCGCAGTGGCCCCTAGAGGGTCCACCGGCAGGAAAGTCCCACCCACAGTGAGCCCTTTATTCAGGGCCAGGGACACGGCCCGCTCGGTCTTCAGGAAGAACACAGCCTTCCCGTACATTTTTGAGGCTGCCACAATGGCCGAGGGGCCGACAACCTCGGCCATTGCCTTTACACAGGCCTCTATAGACATATTGGGGTGGGGATAACTCTTTACCCCATGGCTTGAAGTAATGAATTTAAAAGGTGACGGGGTCACACGGGTGGCCACAGAGGCTACAGCCGCATAGGTATGAGAAGGCCCCGCCACCGGTGATGATGGGCTTGCCATGGCTCAAGAGCCAAACCCACCCCCAATTTGCAGGTAAGCAAGCAAACAAACAAGCAAACAAACAAAGAAACCAACTTGGAGGTTTGGGGAGAGGCTGAGGGTATACAGGAAAGGGGAAAGACAGGCTGCAAGCGATGACTTTGCTTTTTTTTCTCCTTAAAGGGTGGTACTCAGAGCACTGTAAACACTTCTGGTCTTTCGGTCTTCTGGTTGTGGGAGGGGTCTTCACCTGGGTCAGCCGAAAGCTGCCCAGGCTCTAGTTCGATCCTTATGTCTCTATTAGCCAGGCAGCTTCAGCTGACTCAGGCTGGGCAATTGGGGTGGGGAGGGAGCTTCCCTGCAACTTTAGTGCAACTGCACAGCTCCCTACAGAATTGTATAGCCCCCACCCCTTGTTCTTCTGGCCTCTGTCACCTCCCACAACAGTCCAAATGAAATGAAAGCTTGGTGCTCGACACCCACCTCGAAATACAGCCTTTTTCAAAGTCTTTCCTCCTCTGCAGCAAAAGTTGTTGAAAGGTTTTTGCAGTTCCCTCCTCAGCTCTCCTTCTCCAGCAGCACCTCCAGCAACTGACTGCAGCACTGTCAGCTACACCTCATTGAGGCACTCAGCACTCAGTATTCCCAATCAGAGAGGAGCCAATCCCCGTGCTGTCCCTGTCCTGGGAGTGTTTGATGGGGACAGTGTAGAGGGAGCTTTACTCTGTATCTAACCCCCGTGCTGTCCCTGTCCTGGGAGTGTTTGATGGTGACAGTGTAGAGGGAGCTTTACTCTGTATCTAACCCCCGTGCTGTCCCTGTCCTGGGAGTGTTTGATGGAGACAGTGTAGAGGGAGCTTTACTCTGTATCTAACCCCGTGCTGTCCCTGTCCTGGGAGTGTTTGATGGGGACAGTGTAGAAGGAGCTTTACTCTGTATCTAACCCCGGTTTTTTTTCTAACCCCCATTTTTTTTTTTCACAAAGTGACCTTTATACCCCAGGCCCCTTTTATATTTTCCACATCGAGGGGGCCTTTATTCCTCAGGCCCCCCTTATGTACATATTTACAGTTTTAAAATAACTTTATTAAAACCAGATAAATAAACAAAAAACTCAAATTAAAATGCCATTCTCGGCGACAACGATGCACTCCAGTCCCTGCGGTGCCCTCCAGTCGCGGAAGGTATCTAACCCCGTGCTGTACCTGTCCTGGGAGTGTTTGATGTGGACAGTGTAGAGGGAGCTTTACTCTGTATCTAAGCCCCGTGCTGTACCTGTCCTGGGAGTGTTTGATGTGGACAGTGTAGAGGGAGCTTTACTCTGTATCTAACCCCCGTGCTGTACCTGTCCTGGGAGTGTTTGATGGGGACAGTGTAGAGGGAGCTTTACTCTGTATCTAACCCCCGTGCTGTACCTGTCCTGGGAGTGTTTGATGGGGACAGTGTAGAGGGAGCTTTACTCTGTATCTAACCCTGCACTCTGGGTACGGGAGTGAGGTGGGGTCCTCGCATGATCTCAGCTGCTGGTTTGCCCGTGTGCAGGATTCGAACTTGGCCCCTCCTGGGACCAATATCCTGCCAGTTCCATCTTGTGTGGGTGCCCCAGCCTCCCGGAGAGGAAGGGGAGTGAATTTGAAAGTGGGCGCGCCTGGGTGATCTTTGCATATCCGGCTTTAAAGTGAGTTTCCCTCTTCTGTTGCAGGATCCAAATCCAAAGAGGAAGAGAGCTGACTCTCAGTTCTCCATTCAGGCCTCCTGGCAACTCTTTTAACCCCTTCGATTGTCAGCAGCTCTCAGACTCTGCCCGGGTGGCACAGCCTTTTACCCTGCGGTGCTTAAACCTGCGACTGATGGCACCGTTTTATCCTTTTACTCTCCCTCTCCCTCCCCTACCCACCCGACTGCTGCTCCCACCCGGCTCCTTAAGTATTCCGGGCATGCCAAGTTTGGTACCACCCCCTCCCCCACTCCACCAGCCGACAGGCAGCAGGGAAGGGGGAATCAGCCTGGTTTGACCCTCCCCCCTCTCCCCCGGCTAGTTGCCTACATCTTTGTGTGGGGGCGCTGGGAACCTGGGCACGTGGCAGCGAGGGATTCGAGAGCAGTTGCGACGCCCCACCCAGTCGACCAGCTGGCCCAAGCCACGAGAGGGGCCTGGTGGGCGAGACAGCAGAGGGTGTCTGTGAATCTGCTGCTGATTGAAGTGGGGTTGGGTGAGGATAAGAATGGGTTTTGGGGCTGTGGGCACCCGTCAGAGCAGCAGTCTTAAAGGGGCCAGGACGTGCGGAGCAGCAGTCTTAAAGGGACCAGGACGTGCGGAGCAGCGAGACGTCCCGCACGCGATCTGGAGATGAGCGATGAGCAACGCCACAGGGAGGCCAGCTAGCACAGTTAGCTGTCGAAACCTGCTGCATTTCCGATGGTTTTAATGAATTTAATTTATTCATTTTGTGTTATTAATTATTTTTGACTTTGCTGAGTTTGAGCGGATGTTCCGTTCCGTTCCGCGCATTGGAAACCGATTGTTGCCAATAAAACCCGGCGTCTGCAGGGGGACAGCACCGAGATTTCAAGGGACAGTCCGTCTTTGAGACACGAAGGGCCTCCCACTCCTCATCTTTATCCAGCCAAGCACCCCACGAGCTGAAAATCCGTGTGGGGGAGGGCGGGGAGGTTGGGTTTCAGGCCGGATGCGAAGCCCCATGCAGTCGAATAGCTGGTCCGTTTCTTACTGCCCCGGCTCGCACCTGCAGAATGGCCGGATTTCAGCTGCCACCTGGTCATGCCCTGGCACCCATTCCCCAACCAATCCCACCAATTGAAGGAGGGGATGGGCAGTAATTGCTGACTTTGTTGGTGATGCTCACTTGCAGAGACTGAATGGGATTTTTAACCGTGTTTAGCAGTTCGATATGTCCAGTTTCGTAAAGAGCACTGTTGGCCTCTGGAATATCAAATAGCCTTCCATTTCCATCCTCGATTTATGCAAGGACCACCCACGAGCTTGGAAAAAAATCGGGAATAACAGAGGGTTCGTCAAGGACAGGATATTAGTCACAGGCAATCAAAAGCTCGGTCAAAGAGGTCGGTTTTAAGGAGCATCTTAAAGGAGGAGGAGAGAGAGAGAGAAAACGAAGAGGAGAATTTTTAAATCGCAAGATAGGAGCGAATAATCTGCTTTTGTTAAACACCGGGATCGATCTGGGAGATAACCCAGCCGATGAGGGGATTAGGCGGGGGGAGGGGGTGGGGGGGGGGGGGAGTGCTGAAAAGCTTCTATAATATATCGAATGAATAAAATTATTTGACGAAATGAGCAGGTTTGAGTTGTTGCTTTGCATCTGAATTTCGTGAGTTCAGAACGAGCTCAATCTGTCACTTCACATCCCCACTCCCGGCCTCGTTACGTCAGCGCACTGCCGCATGTGGTGCCCTGCAGAACGCAGAGGGCAAGGCTGCAGTGCCCTGGTTCCTGAGGGTGAGTGAGTTGATCTTAGCGTCTGTCCCAAGCTCAGTGTTCATGGGATAAAGTACCGGCGTTTGATTTTAAATGATCTGGGTCCACTCTGCAGTTTATTGGTCTGTGTGCGGGCCTTGGGCCGACAGATGTCTTTCCTGGGGCCTTGCATGTCACCTTGGCATCTTAGCTGCCCAGGCTGGCACCCCTGCTCATCGTACACATCTCTGATCCCAGTGCTTTGAATGACTCAATGGGCAGCCGCCTTTCCCCCCCCCCCCCCCCCACCCCGGGACGGGAAACCGTGGGCCCCCTCTGGAGACCCGAGCACAGAAAAATCCAACCGAGGGAGTGCCGCACGGTCGGAGGTGCCGTCTTTCAGATGAAAGGTTAAACCGAGGCCCCGACTGCCCCTCTCGGGTGGATGTAAAAGATCCCACAGCTACTATTGGAAGATGAGCTTGGGGTCCGGGGCGGGGGCGGGGAGGTTGGCGGGGGTGGGGCGGGGGGGGGAGTTCTCTTGGGCCAATATTTATCCCTCAACCCACGATCTGGGTTGCTGCTGGTGGGATCTTGCTGTGCACAAATGAGCCGCCTGCTTTTACGACCAGACTTGGAAAAGCACTTCATTGGCTGGGAGGCGCTTTGGGACACCCCTGAGCCGGTGAAAGGCGCTACAGAAATGCACAGTCTGTCTTTTACGCCCGATCGCCTACACACAGAGAGCGGGTTCCACATTTTGAGCCCTCTCCCGTGTGGGGAGAACTTCCTGACACTTTCCTGTTCCGCCCACTTCCCCCAACACCCCCGACTTTGCGCCCCGTGTCTTTCTGTCCCGTGAGCAGAGTCGGGGCCTGTTCTGTAACTGTTGTGACTGGTTCGCGGCGACCAGACTCAGCATCTGACACCGTGGGCAGCCGCTAACCGTGCAGCAGAGGCCTCGGGGAGCGACCCCTCCCTGCCTTCTCCCCCATGGGAGGCAGATTCTGTCAGGCCCCGTGTGTCATCGACAGCTGACACGCACCCTCCACAATTGACACTGCCGAGACTGAGATTGGTGTTGGGTTAGGGCTGTGAAAATCTCTGCATGGAGACAGGGTGGGTCAGGAGCTGAGGGGCAGAATGGCCATTGATAGAATGGGGGAGCAGCCTAGAGGGGCTGAATGGCCATTGATAGAATGGGGGAGCAGCCTAGAGGGGCTGAATGGCCATTGATAGAATGGGGGAGCAGCCTAGAGGGGCTGAATGGCCATTGATAGAATGGGGAGCAGCCTAGAGGGGCTGAATGGCCTCCTGTTCTGGAGGGGAGGGGGCACAGTTCCTGTCTCATTGCACCAGCCCCTCCCTGTTCTGGTTATAATGCAATTCATTCCTTCACTTGCCCCGGGACTAAGCATGCCAATGCACAGGGTTGTAATCTCAAGTCTCTTTGGGTGACAAGACCTATTTGCAATGGAGGCAGGAAGCATTGCAAACAGTGAATCGTCAGCCCTGGGCTCTTGCGGCCTCCGTACTGGTGCTGGTCTGTGACATTAACAAGCTTCGCATTTTTTTTCTCTCTCTACCCATTTTGTAACCCGAAACCTTGGACATTCCCGGAAGAAGACAGAAGAGCCGCCAAAAAAAAGGGCAAACGAGGGAGAAGTAAAACAACCCAGAGACAGAGAGAGAGAAATAAGGACAGCAGAGAAGTTTATGGAGAAGGGGGGAGAGAACCCCCCGCCCCCCATCAAATATTTGCCAGAAAAAGAACTATGTTCTAAAAGAGAGTGAAAGAGGCGGGGGGTTTCCTGGTGGTTGAGCAGAAACGACCCAGGCGGACACCCCCCTACCTCCCAAGTTTATTTGTGTCTGTGTTTTTGGGGGGGCTGCAGGTGAGGGGGCACTTTTTTTTTAACAGCCCCTGTCTCCCTCCGAGGTGGAAGCGAATGAAACTGAGTAGAAAACCGCGCAACATTGTATCGGAAATTGACAGGAGAAACCTGCAACATTGTATCGGAAATTGACAAGGAGAAATCGGCAACATTGTATCGGAAATTGACAGGAGAAATCTGCAACATTGTATCGGAGATTGACAGGAGGAAACCCGCAACATTGTATCTGAAACTGACGAGGGTGGGGGGAAATCTGCAACATTGTATCCGAAATTGACAGGAAATCTGCAACATTGTATCTTGACCAGGAGTCTGCAACACTTGACCCGAAATTGACGGGAGAAGCAACGGGGAGTTAGGGAGGGAGGGTGGGGGGGAGAATGTGAAATTGACCAGAAATCGCCAACCTTGGAGCCTGAAATTGACAAGTGATCCGCCCCCCATCTTCTACCCCCACTCCCCCCCCCCAGAAAAAAACCCACCCCCTTTAAACATGTTTTCAAAGGATTCTGTCTCCATTGCAATACATGTACCATTCAGAGACTGAGGTTGTCATCCAAATATTCTGCCCTGAATTTTTTTTACAACATTTTTGAATAGCCTTTTCTACTAAAAAATAAAACCAAACAAAAGCCATGGAGGACAGCACGGAGGAGGAGAGCTGCACAGTCAAACATGAACTTAAAATTGGTGAGCTTGATCTATTTCTTTTCATGCCTTCAAGCTCATGAATGGTTTGCAACTTCACCCAGTTGTTTTTGCTCCTTGTTTCAATGTCTTCCTCCCCCTGATGGTGTTAGTGAGGGGGGGGGGGGAGGTGGTGGAGGTGGGGGGGTGTCCGCGATGAGGTATGTGTACAGTCTGGTCAAGTGGGCATTTTTCTGTGTGAGTCTGTGGCTTCTCGACTGTGGAGGCCATCGCTGGTGAGGGCGTTTGCCGGGGGGGGGGTGAATGTGGACACTGGGAAGCCCAGTGAATACAGCAGGGACTTCCCTCGTCTGCTTGCCCTGTGCCAACTGGGTACTGAGCCAATCAGCTGGTGCCCTGTCGTTACTACCCCCATATCTCCTGGGAGGCGGGATGTGGGCGTCACTGGCAAGGGCCTGGCATTTGTCGCCCGTCCCTAATTGCCCCTCGAGAAGGTGGTGGCGAGCTGCCTTCTTGAACCGCTGTGGTCCGTGTGGTGCAGGTACACCCACAGTGCTGTTAGGGAGGTAGTGCCATCGATGAGGTGAGTTCAGCGGTTAGTGGGGACACTGGGCATCTGTTCTGCCTCATTATTGATGCTTCGGACAGTCTTGGGGGGGTGGGGGGGTGTGTGACTGATACTGAGTCAGTGAGTGAGGGAGCCCGTGCCCTCTGACTGGGAATTGACTCCTCAAGTATCATGTATCCTCCAGTATTCCCCACTGTGTGAACTCAGGCTAACCAGGAAGTTGGAGATTGGGTCTAGGCCCCCCATTCCCACCCAGTGTAATCACTCCGTCCATCAGCAGGGGTCATTAGTGAGCGATCAAAGACAACACCGCTCCCCTCCCTGTTCTTATTTGGTACCATCACCCGGCTCCGCCCCTGTCTCAGCTCATCTGCTGCTGAAACCCTCATTCATGCCTCTGATACCTCTAGACTTGACTATTCCAGTACACTCCTGGCTGGTCTCCCCCCCCCCCCCCTTAACTTGAGCTCATCCAAAACGCTGTTGTTCATAAAAACCTCTCCGCCTCTCTCTCTCCTCCTTTAAGACGCTCCTTAAAAACGGACCCCTTTGAGCGAGCTTTTGGTCGCCTGTCCCTAACATCTTCTTACGTGGCTCGGGCTCATACTTTGCTCCTGTGAAGGGCCTCGGAATGTTTTATTATGTTAAAGGTGTTATATAAATATAAGTTGTTGTTGTTATCCATGTGGCTCAGTGGGTAGCTCTTCACCTCCGAGTCAGAAGGTTGTGGGATCAAGCTCCACTCCAGAGACTTGAGCCCATAATCCAGGCCGACACCCCCAGTGCCAGTGCACCACCTAACCTGATGACCACAGTTTCTGCCTGTGTCTGTTTTTTGGGGCTCAAGTGAATCCCGAGTTAATGCCCCTCACCTGCATACAATTAAACGCAATTAATATACAACTAACAGTCTTGAGGGAGTGCCACACTGTCGACGGAGACATTAATCCAAGGCCCCATTTGGATGTGAAAGATCCCATGACCACTATTGGAAGAAGACTGGGGGAGTGAGTCGGGGGGAGTGAGTGGGGGGGGAGTTCTCCCTGGTGTCCTGGGGCCAATATTTGTCCCTCAACTAACATCACTGAAATGTGATGATCTAAATTCTTGTTTGTGGGATCTTGCTGTGCGCAAATTGTCTGCTGCATTTCCTATGTTACAACAGTGACCACACTTCAAAAAAAGTACTTCATTGGCTGTGAGGCACTTTGGGACGTCCTGGGGGGGGGGGTGGGGCTGAAGGGCGCTATAGAAATGCAGCCCGCTGTGACAAACAATAACTGCGGGTCGTGACCTTGCCACCGACCTACGCGATAAGCTGCTTCGATTGTGGTCGGCACGGCGCGCACAGCAACTGAGCCACCAATGGGATCGCGCAGCCGGGGCCCGAGCAGTTGGGCCTGGTCCCACGGTGGCACCATTGGCACAGATCAGGGGCTGGCCAACAGGGCGCAGTGCGATGGGTCACTCAGTCCAGGGTCACTCTGCCACTCAAGGACAGCAGTACAAAGGGGCACGGGAAACGAGGTTGGCACCTGCCACTGTTCTAAATCTCAGCGGAAATGTTAGTAATGGACTTCAAAAAGGACATAGACAAGTTGGTGGAATGGGCAGGCAGGTGGCAGATGAAGTTTAATGCAGAGAAATGTGAAGTGATGCATTTTGGTAGGAAGAACATGGAGAGACAATATAGAATAAAGGGTACAATTCTAAAGGGGGTGCAGGAGCAGTGAGAGCTCGGTGTACATGTGGATAAGTCATTGAAGGTGGCAGGACAGGTTGAGAGAGCAGGTAATAAAGCATACCGTATCCTGGACTTTATTAATAGGGGCACAGAGTACAAGAGCGAGGAGGTTACGTTTAACATGTATAAGACACTAGTTCGGCCTCAGTTGGAGAATTGTGTCCAGTTCTGGGCACCGCATTTTAGGAAAGATGTGAGGACGTTGGAGAGAGTACAGAAAAGATTCACAAGAATGTTTCCAGGAATGAGGAATTTCAGTTACATGGATAGATTGGAGAATCTGGGGCTGTTCTCCTTAGAGACGAGAAGGTTGAGAGGAGATTTGATAGAGGTGTTCAAAATTGTGAGGGGTCTGGACAGAGGAGATAGGGAGAGACTGTTCGCCATTGGTGGAAAGGTCGAGAACCGGAGGGCACAGATTTAAGGAAGCAGAGGTGGCAAAAGGAAACACACTTTCACGGGACGAGTGGTTGGGATGTGGAACGCACTGCCCGAGAGTGTGGCGGAGGCGGGGTCAACCGAGGCATTCCCAAGGGGGGAATCGGATAAACACCGGAAGAGGAAAAAAATTTGCGGGGGCTGCGGGGAAAAGGGGGAGGGCGTGGGGCTCGTTATCGTGCTCTTGCCGAGAGCCAGCACAGACTCGATGGGCCGAATGGCCATCTCCTGTGCTGTAACCGTTCTATGACCCTGCAGCACAATCAGAGACTCTTCAGTGCGCACGTATGAAGTGCCAATTGGCGCACAGCAAGATCCCACAGACAGCAACAATGTCCCAGATCATCTGGTTTTTTTTGGTGATGCGGGTTGAATGATAAATACTGGGCCTCAGGACACAGAGAGAACCCAACCCCTGCTCTCCTTCCAATAGCAGCCATGGGATCTTTTACATCCAGCGAGGGGGCAGACGGGGGGCGTGGGGAGGGGGCCTCGGGTTTATCGTCTCATCCCGAAAGACGGCACCTCCAGCAGAGCAGCACTCCCTGAGCTGCAGCCTTTCTCTACGTCTCTCTCTCTCTCTCTGCTCCGCGGGGCAGGGCGTGTGCACTGCACCTCTCTGAGTGTCAGGTGAATCGTTGGGATGAGTCACAGGTTGCCTTTGGGAGAATCTGGGTGGCTCCCAGTTCGGTAATGAATGAAATGAGCAGCAACACCAGTCGCAGGCCTGGGCTGGTCCACTGGGGCCTTCGTCCCACCGGCAGTGACTAAACCCCAAACGCCCACTCTCCGGGAGGGACCCAGGAAGTGAAGGCGGAGACCTCCCAGCCTCACCCCTTGGCTCAATGCCATCTAAATATCAAAACAGCTTCTTAATTAGAGCCTCCTCCCATTCCTGTCCTGAAGCCGACCTCTAATAAAGAGTCAATTGGCTGCCGGCTATTTGGCTGTGGAGGCCATCACTGCAGCGGCTCTCCCACTAATGGGTGCTGTGTAGCAAGCAGTCAAACGTCACCCTCCCCAATTGCAGGGATGCTGAGGCCCATGTTCTCCTGAGAAAAAGTTGCACTGAAATTGCTGCCGCAGAACACACAGGTTTTCCCCGCCCTACCTCCTCTCTCCACCATCTCCCACTCAATTCCCCCTCTCGTTCTCCCTCTCCACCATCCCTCGATAGCATGCATTCTGCCTCTGCCAATCTGCAGGCCTGTTTCCGGAGGTGAAGCCTGGTCCCAGAGTGAAGGCTAAGCACTGGAGGGGAGGCCTGATCCCATTGGCAAGGCCTAGTTCAGATGCTTAGGCCCACAGCTGAGGCCTGGTCCCGGAGGTAAGGCCTAATTGAGGAGGTTAGGCCTGCTCCTGGCACTAAGGCCTAGTTCAGGAGGTTGTGCCTGCTCCTGGAGGTTAGGCTTGCTCCTGGAGTTAAGGCCTAGTTCATGAGATTAGGCCTGGTCCCGGAGCTCAGGACTGGTCCTGGAGCTAAGGCCTCGTCCCAGGGGTTAGGCCTGGGCCCGTCAGTAAGGCCCAGTTCAGGAGGTTAGGCATGGACCCTGGACCATCTTTTAAAAATTGCCCCTATGATTTGCCTCACGGTTCACAGCAGTGTCCCGGAGATTAATCTCTCATTCCTCGAGACACTAGGACAATCCTGATGGGTTGTTGAGTCTAACTCAACAGCAGCTGGTCCTCTCTGCTTATATAAATAAAGCTCATAACTGGCAGATCTCCAAGTACTTCTTTGGCATTTAACAAACAAGAGCACAATTATATTTGAGTGGCTTCGAAGGTGCTCAGCCTCTGGGATTTGCCACTGCTCCAGAGGGAATGCTTTGCAGGAAAAATATCAACTTGGTGAATTGTTTATAGAATATCATTTTCTACTGCCCTACCTCTCCCATCAGATCCCGTCACTCTAGTCCCCTAACGCTCCCAATAAAAACCATGATAGTTACAGGCTGGAATCTAATCGAGGCGTTCAGGGGGGTTTATATATAGAATAACAGATACCCGGGAGTGAGATACAGGCTGGAATCTAATCGAGGGGTTCGGGGGGGTTTATATATAGAATAACAGATACCCAGGAGTGAGTTACAGACTGGAATCTAATCGAGGCGTTCGGGTGGTTCATATACAGAATAACAGATACCCGGGAGTGAGTTACAGACTGGAATCTAATCGAGGGGTTCGGGTGGTTTATATATAGAATAACAGATACCCGGGAGTGAGTTACAGATTGGAATCTAACTGAGGGGTTTGGGGTGGTTTATATATAGAATAACAGATACCCGGGAGTGAGATACAGGCTGGAATCTAATCGAGGGGTTCGGGGGGGTTTATATATAGAATAACAGATACCCAGGAGTGAGTTACAGACTGGAATCTAATCGAGGGGTTCGGGGTGGTTCATATACAGAATAACAGATACCCGGGAGTGAGTTACAGACTGGAATCTAATCGAGGGGTTCGGGTGGTTTATATATAGAATAACAGATACCCGGGAGTGAGTTACAGACTGGAATCTAATCGAGGGGTTCGGGGTGGTTTAGATATAGAATAACAGATACCCGGGAGTGAGTTACAGACTGGAATCTAATCGAGGGGTTCGGGTGGTTTATATATAGAATAACAGATACCCGGGAGTGAGTTACAGACTGGAATCTAATCGAGCGGTTCGGGTGGTTTATATATAGAATAACAGATACCCAGGAGTGAGTTACAGACTGGAATCTAATCGAGGAGTTCGGGTGGTTTATATGTAGAATAACAGATACCCGGGAGTGAGTTACAAACTGGAATCTAATCAAGGAGTTCGGGTGGTTTATATGTAGAATAACAGATACCCGGGAGTGAGTTACAAACTGGAATCTAATCGAGGAATTAGGGGAGGGTGATATATATACAGAATAACAGATACCCAGGAGTGAGTTACAGGCTGGAATCTAATCGAGGAGTTCGGGGGGTTTATATAAAGAATAACAGATACCCGGGAGTGAGTTACAGACTGGAATCTAATCGAGGGGTTCGGGCAGGTTTACATTTAGAATAACAGATACCCGGGAGTGAGTTACAGACTGGAATCTAATCGAGGGGTTCGGGTGGTTTATATATAGAATAACAGATACCCGGGAGCGAGTTACAGACTGGAATCTAATCGAGGGGTTCGTGTGGTTTATATATAGAATAACAGATACCCAGGAGTGAGTTACAGACTGGAATCTAATCGAGGAATTAGGGACGTTTATATATAGAATAACAGATACCCGGGAGTGAGTTACAAACTGGAATCTAATCGAGGAATTAGGGAGGTTTATATGTAGAATAACAGATACCCGGGAGTGAGTTACAAACTGGAATCTAATCGAGGAATTAGGGGAGGGTGATATATATACAGAATAACAGATACCCAGGAGTGAGTTACAGGCTGGAATCTAATCGAGGAGTTCGGGGGGTTTATATATAGAATAAAAAATACCCGGGAGTGAGTTCCATTCTGGAATCTAATCGAGGGGTTCGGGGTGGTTTAGATATAGAATAACAGATACCCGGGAGTGAGTTACAGACTGGAATCTAATCGAGCGGTTCGGGTGGTTTATATATAGAATAACAGATACCCGGGAGTGAGTTACAGACTGGAATCTAATCGAGGAATTAGGGAGGTTTATATATAGAATAACAGATACCCGGGAGTGAGTTACAGACTGGAATCTAATCGAGGAATTAGGGAGGTTTATATATAGAATAACAGATACCCGGGAGTGAGTTACAGACTGGAATCTAATCGAGGGGTTCGGGTGGTTTATATACAGAATAACAGATACCCAGGAGTGAGTTACAGGCTGGAATCTAATCGAGGAGTTCGGGGGGTTTATATAAAGAATAACAGATACCCGGGAGTGAGTTACAGGCTGGAATCTAATCGAGGGGTTCGGGCAGGTTTACATTTAGAATAACAGATACCTGGGAGTGAGTTACAGACTTGAATCTAATCGAGGGGTTCAGGGAGGTTTATAAGCAGAATAACAGATACTTGGGAGCGAGTGACTGACTGGAATCTAATTGAGGGGTTCGGGTGGTTTATGTAGAGAATAACAGATACCCGGGTGTGAGTTACAGACTGGAATCTAATCGAGGAGTATGGGATGGTTTATATGTAGAATAACAGATACCCGGTAGTGAGTTACAGACTGGAATCTAATCGAGGGGTTCGGGTGGTTTATATATAGAATAACAGATACCTGGGAGTGAGTTACAGACTGGAATCTAATCGAGGGGTTCAGGGTGGTTTATATATAGAATAACAGATACCCGGGAGTGAGTTAGAGAATGGAATCTAATCGAGGGGTTCGGGTGGTTTATATATAGAATAACAGATACCTGGGAGTGAGTTACAGACTGGAATCTAATCGAGGAGTTCGGGTGGTTTATATGTAGAATAACAGATACCTGGGAGTGAGTTACAGGCTGGAATCTAATCAAGGGGTTCGGGCAGGTTTACATACAGAATAACAGATACCTGGGAGTGAGTTTCAGACTTGAATCTAATTGAGGGGTTCAGGGTGGTTGATATATAGAATAACAGATACTTGGGAGTGAGTTACAGACTGGAATCTAATCGAGGGTTCGGGGGTGTTTATATATAGAATGACAGATACCCGGGAGTGAGTTCCATTCTGGAATCTAATCGAGGGGTTCGGGGTGGTTTAGATATAGAATAACAGATACCCGGGAGTGAGTTACAGACTGGAATCTAATCGAGCGGTTCGGGTGGTTTATATATAGAATAACAGATACCCGGGAGTGAGTTACAGACTGGAATCTAATCGAGGAATTAGGGAGGTTTATATATAGAATAACAGATACCCGGGAGTGAGTTACAGACTGGAATCTAATCGAGGAATTAGGGAGGTTTATATATAGAATAACAGATACCCGGGAGTGAGTTACAGACTGGAATCTAATCGAGGGGTTCGGGTGGTTTATATACAGAATAACAGATACCCAGGAGTGAGTTACAGGCTGGAATCTAATCGAGGAGTTCGGGGGGTTTATATAAAGAATAACAGATACCCGGGAGTGAGTTACAGACTGGAATCTAATCGAGGGGTTCAGGGAGGTTTATATGCAGAATAACAGATACTTGGGAGCGAGTGACTGACTGGAATCTAATTGAGGGGTTCGGGTGGTTTATGTAGAGAATAACAGATACCCGGGTGTGAGTTACAGACTGGAATCTAATCGAGGGGTTCGGGTGGTTTATGTAGAGAATAACAGATACCCGGGTGTGTGTTACAGACTGGAATCTAATCGAGGGGATCAGGGTGGTTTATATATAGAATAACAGATACCTGGGAGTGAGTTACAGACTGGAATCTAATCGAGGAGTATGGGATGGTTTATATGTAGAATAACAGATACCCGGTAGTGAGTTACAGACTGGAATCTAATCGAGGGGTTCGGGTGGTTTATATATAGAATAACAGATACCTGGGAGTGATTTACAGACTGGAATCTAATCGAGGGGTTCAGGGTGGTTTATATATAGAATAACAGATACCCGGGAGTGAGTTAGAGAATGGAATCTAATCGAGGGGTTCGGGTGGTTTATATATAGAATAACAGATACCTGGGAGTGAGTTACAGACTGGAATCTAATCGAGGAGTTCGGGTGGTTTATATGTAGAATAACAGATACCTGGGAGTGAGTTACAGGCTGGAATCTAATCAAGGGGTTCGGGCAGGTTTACATACAGAATAACAGATACCTGGGAGTGAGTTTCAGACTTGAATCTAATTGAGGGGTTCAGGGTGGTTGATATATAGAATAACAGATACTTGGGAGTGAGTTACAGACTGGAATCTAATCGAGGGGTTCGGGGGTGTTTATATATAGAATGACAGATACCCGGGAGTGAGTTACAGGCTGGAATCTAATCGAGGGGTTCGGGGGTGTTTATATATAGAATAACAGATACCCGGGAGTGAGTTACAGACTGGAATCTAATCGAGGGGTTCGGGGGTGTTTATATATAGAATGACAGATACCCGGGAGTGAGTTACAGACTGGAATCTAATCGAGGGGTTCGGGTGGTTTATATATAGAATAACAGATACCCGGGAGTGAGTTACAGACTGGAATCTAATCGAGGGGTTCGGGTGGTTTATATATAGAATAACAGATACCCGGGAGTGAGTTACAGACTGGAACCTAATCGAGGGATTCGGGTGGTTTATTTCGAGAATAACAGATACCCGGGAGTGAGTTACAGACTGGAATCTAATCGAGGGGATCAGGGTGGTTTAGAGAGAATAACAGATAACTGGGAGTGAGTTACAGACTGGAATCTAATCGAGGGGTTCGGGTGGTTTATATGTACAATAACAGATACCCGGGAGTGAGTTACAGAATTGAATCTAATCGAGGGGTTCGGGTGGTTTAGAGATAGAATAACAGATACCTGGGAGTGAGTTACAGACTGGAATCTAATCGAGGGGTTCAGGGTGGTTTATATATAGAATAACAGATACCCGGGAGTGAGTTACAGACTGGAATCTAATCGAGGGGTTCGGGTGGTTTATATATAGAATAACAGATACCTGGGAGTGAGTTACAGACTGGAATCTAATCGAGGGGTTCGGGTGGTTTATATGTAGAATAACAGATACCCGGGAGTGAGTTACAGACTGGAATCTAATCGAGGGGTGCAGGTGGTTTATATATAGATTAATAGATACCCGGGAGTGAGTTACAGACTGGAATCTAATCGAGGAGTTTATGGTGGTTTATATATAGAATAACAGATACCCGGGAGTGAGTTACAGACTGGAATCTAATCGAGGAGTTCGGGGGTGTTTTATGTATAGAATAACAGATACCCGGGAGTGAGTTACAGACTGGAATCTAATCGAGGAGTTTATGGTGGTTTATATATAGAATAACAGATACCCGGGAGTGAGTTACAGACTGGAATCTAATCGAGGGGTTCGGGTGGTTTATATATAGAATAACAGATACCCGGCAGTGAGTTACAGACTGGAATCTAATCGAGGGGTTCGGGGGGTTTATATGTAGAATAACAGATACCTGGGAGTGAGTTACAGACTGGAATCTAATCGAGGGGTGCAGGTGTTTTATATATAGAATAACAGATACCCGGGAGTGAGTTACAGACTGGAATCTAATCGAGGGGTTCGGGGGGGTTTATATATAGAATAACAGATACCCGGGGGTGAGTTACAGACTGGAATCTAATCGAGGGGTTCGGGGTGTTTACATGTAGAATAACAGATACACGGGAGTGAGTTACAGACTGAAATCTAATTGAGGGGTTCGGGTGGTTTATATATAGAATGACAGATACCCGGGTTTGAGTTACAGGCTGGAATCTAATCGAGGGGTTCGGAGGGGTTTATATATAGAATAACAGATACCCGGGTTTGAGTTACAGGCTGGAATCTAATTGAGGGGTTTGGAGGGGTTAATATATAGAATAACAGATACCCGGGAGTGAGTTACAGACTGGAATCTAATCGAGGAATTAGGGGAGGTTTATATATATAATAACAGATACCCGGGAGTGAGTTACAGACTGGAATCTAATCGAGGGGTTCGGGGGTGTTTATATATAGAATAACAGAGACCCAGGAGTGAGTTACAGGCTGGAATCTCATCGAGGGTTTCGGGGAGGTTTATATAGAGAATAACAGATACCCGGGAGTGAGTTACAGGCTGGAATCTAATCAAGGGGTTCGGGGGGGGTTTTATATATAGAATAACAGATACCCGGGAGTGAGTTACAGACTGGAATCTAATCGAGTGGTTCAGGGGGGTTTATATATAGAATAACAGATACCCGGGAGTGAGTTACAGACTAGAATCTAATCGAGGGGTTCGGGGGGGTTTATATATAGAATAACAGATACCCGGGAGCGAGTTACAGACTGGAATCTAATTGAGGAGTTCGTGGGGTTTATATATAGAATAACAGATACCCGGGAGTGAATTACAGACTGGAATCTAATCGAGGCGTTTGGGGGGTTTACGCATAGCATAACAGATACCTGGGAGTGAGTTACAGACTGGAATCTAATCGAGGGGTTCGGTGGGGTTTATATATAGAATAACAGATACCCGGGAGTGAGTTACAGACTGGAATCTAATCGAGGGGTTCGGGTGGTTTATATATAGAATAACAGATACCCGGGAGTGAGTTACAGACTAGAATCTAATCGAGGGGTTCGGGGGGGGTTTATATATAGAATAACCGATACCCGGGAGCGAGTTACAAACTGGAACCTAATCGAGGCGTTTGGGGGGTTTACGCATAGCATAACAGATACCTGGGAGTGAGTTACAGACTGGAATCTAATCGAGGGGTTCGGGGGGGATTTATATATCGAATAACAGATACCCGGGAGTGAGTTCCAGACTGGAATCCAATCAAGGGGTTCGGGGTGTTTACATGTAGAATAACAGATACCCGGGAGTGAGTTACAGACTGGAATCTAATTGTGGTGTTCGGGGTGGTTTATATATAGAATAACAGATATGCGGGAGTGAGTTACAAACTGGAATCTAATCGAGGAGTTTGGGTGGTTTATATACAGAATATCAGATACCCGGGAGTGAGTTTCAGACTGAAATCTAATCGAGGAGTTTGGGGGGTTTATATATAGAATAACAGATACCCGGGAGCGAGTTACAAACTGGAATCTAATTGAGGAGTTCGGGGGGTTTACATATAGAATAACAGATACCTGGGATTGAGTTACAGACTGGAATCTAATCAGGGGGTTCGGGGTGTTTATATGTAGAATAACAGATACCCGGGAGTGAGTTACAGACTGGAATCTAATTGAGGTGTTCGGGGTGGGTTTCTATATAGAATAACAGATACCCAGCAGTGAGTTACAGGCTGGAATCTAATCGAGGGGTTCGGGGGGTTTATATATAGTATAACAGATACCCGGGAGTGAGTTACAGACTGGAATCTAATCAGGGGGTTCAGGGTGGCTTATATATAGAATAACAGATACTTGGGAGCGAGTTAGAGACTGGAATCTAATTGAGGGGTTCGGGGTGTTTTATGGATAGAATAACAGATACCTGGGAGTGAGTTACAGACTGGAATCTAATCAGGGGGTTCAGGGTGGCTTATATATAGAATAACAGATACCCGGGAGTGAGTTACAGGCTGAAATCTAATCGAGGGGTTCGGGGTGGTTTATATATAGAATAACAGATACCCTGGAGTGCGTTACAGACTGGAATCTAATCGAGGTGTTCGGGGGGGGTTTACATATAGAATAACAGATACCCGGGAGTGAGTTACAGACTGGAATCTAATCAAGGAGTTCGGGTGGTTTATATGTAGAATAACAGATACCCGGGAGTGAGTTACAAACTGGAATCTAATCGAGGAATTAGGGGAGGGTGATATATATACAGAATAACAGATACCCAGGAGTGAGTTACAGGCTGGAATCTAATCGAGGAGTTCGGGGGGTTTATATAAAGAATAACAGATACCCGGGAGTGAGTTACAGACTGGAATCTAATCGAGGGGTTCGGGCAGGTTTACATTTAGAATAACAGATACCCGGGAGTGAGTTACAGACTGGAATCTAATCGAGGGGTTCGGGTGGTTTATATATAGAATAACAGATACCCGGGAGCGAGTTACAGACTGGAATCTAATCGAGGGGTTCGTGTGGTTTATATATAGAATAACAGATACCCAGGAGTGAGTTACAGACTGGAATCTAATCGAGGAATTAGGGACGTTTATATATAGAATAACAGATACCCGGGAGTGAGTTACAAACTGGAATCTAATCGAGGAATTAGGGAGGTTTATATGTAGAATAACAGATACCCGGGAGTGAGTTACAAACTGGAATCTAATCGAGGAATTAGGGGAGGGTGATATATATACAGAATAACAGATACCCAGGAGTGAGTTACAGGCTGGAATCTAATCGAGGAGTTCGGGGGGTTTATATATAGAATAAAAAATACCCGGGAGTGAGTTCCATTCTGGAATCTAATCGAGGGGTTCGGGGTGGTTTAGATATAGAATAACAGATACCCGGGAGTGAGTTACAGACTGGAATCTAATCGAGCGGTTCGGGTGGTTTATATATAGAATAACAGATACCCGGGAGTGAGTTACAGACTGGAATCTAATCGAGGAATTAGGGAGGTTTATATATAGAATAACAGATACCCGGGAGTGAGTTACAGACTGGAATCTAATCGAGGAATTAGGGAGGTTTATATATAGAATAACAGATACCCGGGAGTGAGTTACAGACTGGAATCTAATCGAGGGGTTCGGGTGGTTTATATACAGAATAACAGATACCCAGGAGTGAGTTACAGGCTGGAATCTAATCGAGGAGTTCGGGGGGTTTATATAAAGAATAACAGATACCCGGGAGTGAGTTACAGGCTGGAATCTAATCGAGGGGTTCGGGCAGGTTTACATTTAGAATAACAGATACCTG
The DNA here is from genome assembly GCF_036365525.1 of Heterodontus francisci. NCBI lineage: Eukaryota > Metazoa > Chordata > Chondrichthyes > Heterodontiformes > Heterodontidae > Heterodontus > Heterodontus francisci. The sequence continues at coordinate 20,733,282 of NC_090414.1, read as the reverse complement.
GGAGTGAGTTACAGACTTGAATCTAATCGAGGGGTTCAGGGAGGTTTATAAGCAGAATAACAGATACTTGGGAGCGAGTGACTGACTGGAATCTAATTGAGGGGTTCGGGTGGTTTATGTAGAGAATAACAGATACCCGGGTGTGAGTTACAGACTGGAATCTAATCGAGGAGTATGGGATGGTTTATATGTAGAATAACAGATACCCGGTAGTGAGTTACAGACTGGAATCTAATCGAGGGGTTCGGGTGGTTTATATATAGAATAACAGATACCTGGGAGTGAGTTACAGACTGGAATCTAATCGAGGGGTTCAGGGTGGTTTATATATAGAATAACAGATACCCGGGAGTGAGTTAGAGAATGGAATCTAATCGAGGGGTTCGGGTGGTTTATATATAGAATAACAGATACCTGGGAGTGAGTTACAGACTGGAATCTAATCGAGGAGTTCGGGTGGTTTATATGTAGAATAACAGATACCTGGGAGTGAGTTACAGGCTGGAATCTAATCAAGGGGTTCGGGCAGGTTTACATACAGAATAACAGATACCTGGGAGTGAGTTTCAGACTTGAATCTAATTGAGGGGTTCAGGGTGGTTGATATATAGAATAACAGATACTTGGGAGTGAGTTACAGACTGGAATCTAATCGAGGGTTCGGGGGTGTTTATATATAGAATGACAGATACCCGGGAGTGAGTTCCATTCTGGAATCTAATCGAGGGGTTCGGGGTGGTTTAGATATAGAATAACAGATACCCGGGAGTGAGTTACAGACTGGAATCTAATCGAGCGGTTCGGGTGGTTTATATATAGAATAACAGATACCCGGGAGTGAGTTACAGACTGGAATCTAATCGAGGAATTAGGGAGGTTTATATATAGAATAACAGATACCCGGGAGTGAGTTACAGACTGGAATCTAATCGAGGAATTAGGGAGGTTTATATATAGAATAACAGATACCCGGGAGTGAGTTACAGACTGGAATCTAATCGAGGGGTTCGGGTGGTTTATATACAGAATAACAGATACCCAGGAGTGAGTTACAGGCTGGAATCTAATCGAGGAGTTCGGGGGGTTTATATAAAGAATAACAGATACCCGGGAGTGAGTTACAGACTGGAATCTAATCGAGGGGTTCAGGGAGGTTTATATGCAGAATAACAGATACTTGGGAGCGAGTGACTGACTGGAATCTAATTGAGGGGTTCGGGTGGTTTATGTAGAGAATAACAGATACCCGGGTGTGAGTTACAGACTGGAATCTAATCGAGGGGTTCGGGTGGTTTATGTAGAGAATAACAGATACCCGGGTGTGTGTTACAGACTGGAATCTAATCGAGGGGATCAGGGTGGTTTATATATAGAATAACAGATACCTGGGAGTGAGTTACAGACTGGAATCTAATCGAGGAGTATGGGATGGTTTATATGTAGAATAACAGATACCCGGTAGTGAGTTACAGACTGGAATCTAATCGAGGGGTTCGGGTGGTTTATATATAGAATAACAGATACCTGGGAGTGATTTACAGACTGGAATCTAATCGAGGGGTTCAGGGTGGTTTATATATAGAATAACAGATACCCGGGAGTGAGTTAGAGAATGGAATCTAATCGAGGGGTTCGGGTGGTTTATATATAGAATAACAGATACCTGGGAGTGAGTTACAGACTGGAATCTAATCGAGGAGTTCGGGTGGTTTATATGTAGAATAACAGATACCTGGGAGTGAGTTACAGGCTGGAATCTAATCAAGGGGTTCGGGCAGGTTTACATACAGAATAACAGATACCTGGGAGTGAGTTTCAGACTTGAATCTAATTGAGGGGTTCAGGGTGGTTGATATATAGAATAACAGATACTTGGGAGTGAGTTACAGACTGGAATCTAATCGAGGGGTTCGGGGGTGTTTATATATAGAATGACAGATACCCGGGAGTGAGTTACAGGCTGGAATCTAATCGAGGGGTTCGGGGGTGTTTATATATAGAATAACAGATACCCGGGAGTGAGTTACAGACTGGAATCTAATCGAGGGGTTCGGGGGTGTTTATATATAGAATGACAGATACCCGGGAGTGAGTTACAGACTGGAATCTAATCGAGGGGTTCGGGTGGTTTATATATAGAATAACAGATACCCGGGAGTGAGTTACAGACTGGAATCTAATCGAGGGGTTCGGGTGGTTTATATATAGAATAACAGATACCCGGGAGTGAGTTACAGACTGGAACCTAATCGAGGGATTCGGGTGGTTTATTTCGAGAATAACAGATACCCGGGAGTGAGTTACAGACTGGAATCTAATCGAGGGGATCAGGGTGGTTTAGAGAGAATAACAGATAACTGGGAGTGAGTTACAGACTGGAATCTAATCGAGGGGTTCGGGTGGTTTATATGTACAATAACAGATACCCGGGAGTGAGTTACAGAATTGAATCTAATCGAGGGGTTCGGGTGGTTTAGAGATAGAATAACAGATACCTGGGAGTGAGTTACAGACTGGAATCTAATCGAGGGGTTCAGGGTGGTTTATATATAGAATAACAGATACCCGGGAGTGAGTTACAGACTGGAATCTAATCGAGGGGTTCGGGTGGTTTATATATAGAATAACAGATACCTGGGAGTGAGTTACAGACTGGAATCTAATCGAGGGGTTCGGGTGGTTTATATGTAGAATAACAGATACCCGGGAGTGAGTTACAGACTGGAATCTAATCGAGGGGTGCAGGTGGTTTATATATAGATTAATAGATACCCGGGAGTGAGTTACAGACTGGAATCTAATCGAGGAGTTTATGGTGGTTTATATATAGAATAACAGATACCCGGGAGTGAGTTACAGACTGGAATCTAATCGAGGAGTTCGGGGGTGTTTTATGTATAGAATAACAGATACCCGGGAGTGAGTTACAGACTGGAATCTAATCGAGGAGTTTATGGTGGTTTATATATAGAATAACAGATACCCGGGAGTGAGTTACAGACTGGAATCTAATCGAGGGGTTCGGGTGGTTTATATATAGAATAACAGATACCCGGCAGTGAGTTACAGACTGGAATCTAATCGAGGGGTTCGGGGGGTTTATATGTAGAATAACAGATACCTGGGAGTGAGTTACAGACTGGAATCTAATCGAGGGGTGCAGGTGTTTTATATATAGAATAACAGATACCCGGGAGTGAGTTACAGACTGGAATCTAATCGAGGGGTTCGGGGGGGTTTATATATAGAATAACAGATACCCGGGGGTGAGTTACAGACTGGAATCTAATCGAGGGGTTCGGGGTGTTTACATGTAGAATAACAGATACACGGGAGTGAGTTACAGACTGAAATCTAATTGAGGGGTTCGGGTGGTTTATATATAGAATGACAGATACCCGGGTTTGAGTTACAGGCTGGAATCTAATCGAGGGGTTCGGAGGGGTTTATATATAGAATAACAGATACCCGGGTTTGAGTTACAGGCTGGAATCTAATTGAGGGGTTTGGAGGGGTTAATATATAGAATAACAGATACCCGGGAGTGAGTTACAGACTGGAATCTAATCGAGGAATTAGGGGAGGTTTATATATATAATAACAGATACCCGGGAGTGAGTTACAGACTGGAATCTAATCGAGGGGATCAGGGTGGTTTATATATAGAATAACAGATACCTGGGAGTGAGTTACAGACTGGAATCTAATCGAGGAGTATGGGATGGTTTATATGTAGAATAACAGATACCCGGTAGTGAGTTACAGACTGGAATCTAATCGAGGGGTTCGGGTGGTTTATATATAGAATAACAGATACCTGGGAGTGATTTACAGACTGGAATCTAATCGAGGGGTTCAGGGTGGTTTATATATAGAATAACAGATACCCGGGAGTGAGTTAGAGAATGGAATCTAATCGAGGGGTTCGGGTGGTTTATATATAGAATAACAGATACCTGGGAGTGAGTTACAGACTGGAATCTAATCGAGGAGTTCGGGTGGTTTATATGTAGAATAACAGATACCTGGGAGTGAGTTACAGGCTGGAATCTAATCAAGGGGTTCGGGCAGGTTTACATACAGAATAACAGATACCTGGGAGTGAGTTTCAGACTTGAATCTAATTGAGGGGTTCAGGGTGGTTGATATATAGAATAACAGATACTTGGGAGTGAGTTACAGACTGGAATCTAATCGAGGGGTTCGGGGGTGTTTATATATAGAATGACAGATACCCGGGAGTGAGTTACAGGCTGGAATCTAATCGAGGGGTTCGGGGGTGTTTATATATAGAATAACAGATACCCGGGAGTGAGTTACAGACTGGAATCTAATCGAGGGGTTCGGGGGTGTTTATATATAGAATGACAGATACCCGGGAGTGAGTTACAGACTGGAATCTAATCGAGGGGTTCGGGTGGTTTATATATAGAATAACAGATACCCGGGAGTGAGTTACAGACTGGAATCTAATCGAGGGGTTCGGGTGGTTTATATATAGAATAACAGATACCCGGGAGTGAGTTACAGACTGGAACCTAATCGAGGGATTCGGGTGGTTTATTTCGAGAATAACAGATACCCGGGAGTGAGTTACAGACTGGAATCTAATCGAGGGGATCAGGGTGGTTTAGAGAGAATAACAGATAACTGGGAGTGAGTTACAGACTGGAATCTAATCGAGGGGTTCGGGTGGTTTATATGTACAATAACAGATACCCGGGAGTGAGTTACAGAATTGAATCTAATCGAGGGGTTCGGGTGGTTTAGAGATAGAATAACAGATACCTGGGAGTGAGTTACAGACTGGAATCTAATCGAGGGGTTCAGGGTGGTTTATATATAGAATAACAGATACCCGGGAGTGAGTTACAGACTGGAATCTAATCGAGGGGTTCGGGTGGTTTATATATAGAATAACAGATACCTGGGAGTGAGTTACAGACTGGAATCTAATCGAGGGGTTCGGGTGGTTTATATGTAGAATAACAGATACCCGGGAGTGAGTTACAGACTGGAATCTAATCGAGGGGTGCAGGTGGTTTATATATAGATTAATAGATACCCGGGAGTGAGTTACAGACTGGAATCTAATCGAGGAGTTTATGGTGGTTTATATATAGAATAACAGATACCCGGGAGTGAGTTACAGACTGGAATCTAATCGAGGAGTTCGGGGGTGTTTTATGTATAGAATAACAGATACCCGGGAGTGAGTTACAGACTGGAATCTAATCGAGGAGTTTATGGTGGTTTATATATAGAATAACAGATACCCGGGAGTGAGTTACAGACTGGAATCTAATCGAGGGGTTCGGGTAGTTTATATATAGAATAACAGATACCCAGCAGTGAGTTACAGGCTGGAATCTAATCGAGGGGTTCGGGGGGTTTATATATAGTATAACAGATACCCGGGAGTGAGTTACAGACTGGAATCTAATCAGGGGGTTCAGGGTGGCTTATATATAGAATAACAGATACTTGGGAGCGAGTTAGAGACTGGAATCTAATTGAGGGGTTCGGGGTGTTTTATGGATAGAATAACAGATACCTGGGAGTGAGTTACAGACTGGAATCTAATCAGGGGGTTCAGGGTGGCTTATATATAGAATAACAGATACCCGGGAGTGAGTTACAGGCTGAAATCTAATCGAGGGGTTCGGGGTGGTTTATATATAGAATAACAGATACCCTGGAGTGCGTTACAGACTGGAATCTAATCGAGGTGTTCGGGGGGGGTTTACATATAGAATAACAGATACCCGGGAGTGAGTTACAGACTGGAATCTAATCGAGGGGTTCGGGTGGTTTATATATAGAATAACAGATATGCGGGAGTGAGTTACAGACTGGAATCTAATCGAGGGTTCGGGGGTGTTTATATACAGAATAACAGATACCCGGGAGTGAGTTTCAGACTGGAATCTAATCGAGGGGTTCGGGTTGGTTTATATATAGAATAACAGATACCCGGGAGTGAGTTACAGACTGGAATCTAATCGAGGGTTCGGGGGTGTTTATATACAGAATAACAGATACCCGGGAGTGAGTTTCAGACTGGAATCTAATCGAGGAGTTTGGGGGGTTTATATATAGAATAACAGATACCCGGGAGCGAGTTACAAACTGGAATCTAATCGAGGGGTTCGGGGGGTTTATATATAGAATAACAGATACCCGGGAGTGAGTTACAGACTGGAATCTAATCGAGGAATTAGGGGAGGTTTATATATATAATAACAGATACCCAGGAGTGAGTTACAGGCTGGAATCTAATCGAGGGGTTCGGGGAGGTTTATATGTAGAATAACAGATACCCGGGAGTGAGTTTCAGACTGGAATCTAATCGAGGAGTTTGGGGGGTTTATATATAGAATAACAGATACCCGGGAGCGAGTTACAAACTGGAATCTAATCGAGGAGTTCGGGGGGTTTACATATAGAATAACAGATACCTGGGATTGAGTTACAGACTGGAATCTAATCGAGGAATTCGGGGGGTTTATATATAGAATAACAGATACCCGGGAGTGAGTTACAGACTGGAATCTAATCGAGGGGTTCGGGGGGTTTATATATAGAATAACAGATACCCGGGAGTGAGTTACAGACTGGAATCTAATCAGGGGGTTCGGGGTGTTTATATATAGAATAACAGATACCCGGGAGTGAGTTACAGACTGGAATCTAATCGAGGGGTTCGGGTTGGTTTATATATATAATAACAGATACCCAGGAGTGAGTTACAGGCTGGAATCTAATCGAGGGGTTCGGGGAGGTTTATATATAGAATAACAGATACCCGGGAGTGAGTTTCAGACTGGAATCTAATCGAGGAGTTTGGGGGGTTTATATATAGAATAACAGATACCCGGGAGCAAGTTACAAACTGGAATCTAATCGAGGAGTTCGGGGGGTTTACATATAGAATAACAGATACCCGGGAGTGAGTTACAGACTGGAATCTAATCAGGGGGTTCGGGGTGTTTATATATAGAATAACAGATACCCGGGAGTGAGTTACAGACTGGAATCTAATCGAGGGGTTCGGGAGGTTTATATATAGAATAACAGATACCCGGGAGTGAGTTACAGACTGGCATCTAATTGAGGTGTTCGGGGTGGGTTTCTATATAGAATAACAGATACCCGGCAGTGAGTTACAGGCTGGAATCTAATCGAGGGGTTCGGGGGGTTTATATATAGTATAACAGATACCCGGGAGTGAGTTACAGACTGGAATCTAATCAGGGGGTTCAGGGTGGCTTATATATAGAATAACAGATACTTGGGAGCGAGTTGCAGACTGGAATCTAATTGAGGGGTTCGGGGTGTTTTATGGATAGAATAACAGATACCCGGGAGTGAGTTACAGACTGGAATCTAATCAGGGGGTTCAGGGTGGCTTATATATAGAATAACAGATACTTGGGAGTGAGTTACAGGCTGAAATCTAATCGAGGGGTTCGGGGTGGTTTATATATATAATAAAAGATACCCGGGATTGAGTTCCATTCTGGAATCTAATCGAGGGGTTCGGGGGGTGGGTTTATATATAGAATAACAGATACCCGGGAGTGAGTTACAGACTGGAATCTAATTGAGGGGTTCGGGTGGTTTATATATAGAATAACAGATACCCGGGTTTGAGTTACAGGCTGGAATCTAATCGAGGGGTTTGGAGGGGTTAATATATAGAATAACAGATACCCGGGAGTGAGTTACAGACTGGAATCTAATCGAGGGGTTCGGGTGGTTTATATGGAGAATAACAGATACCCGGGAGTGAGTTACAGGCTGGAATCGAATCGAGGGGTTCGGGTGGTTTATATATAGAATAACAGATACCTGGGAGTGAGTTACAGACTGGAATCTAATCGATGGGTTCAGGGTGGTTTCTATATAGAATAACAGATACCTGGGAGTGAGTTACAGACTGGAATCTAATCGAGGGGTTCGGAGGGGTTAATATATAGAATAACAGATACCCGGGAGTGAGTTGCAGGCTGGAATCTAATCGAGGGGTTCGGGTGGTTTATATACAGAATAACAGATACCTGGGAGTGAGTTACAGACTGGAATCTAATCGAAGGGTTCGGGGTGGTTTATCTCTAAAATAACAGATACCCGGGAGTGAGTTACAGACTGGAATCTAATCGAGGGGTTCGGGGGGTTTATATATAGAATAACAGATACCCGGGAGTGAGTTACAGACTGGAATCTAATCGATGGGTTCAGGGTGGTTTATATATAGAATAACAGATACCTGGGAGTGAGTTACAGACTGGAATCTAATCGAGGGGTTCGGGGGGGTTTATATATAGAATAACAGATACCCGGGAGTGAGTTACAGACTGGAATCTAATCGAGGGGTTCGGGTGGTTTATATATAGAATAACAGATACCCGGGAGTGAGTTACAGACTGGAATCTAATCGAGGGGTTCAGGGTGGTTTATATATAGAATCACAGATACCTGGGAGTGAGTTACAGACTGGAATCTAATCAAGGGGTTTTGGGGGGGTTTATATATAGAATAACAGATACCCGGGAGTGAGTTACAGACTGGAATCTAATCGATGGGTTCAGGGTGGTTTATATATAGAATAACAGATACCCGGGAGTGAGTTACAGACTGGAATCTAATCGATGGGTTCAGGGTGGTTTATATATAGAATCACAGATACCTGGGAGTGAGTTACAGACTGGAATCTAATCGAGGGGTTCAGGGTGGTTTATATATAGAATCACAGATACCCGGGAGTGAGTTACAGACTGGAATCTAATCAAGGGGTTTTGGGGGGGTTTATATATAGAATAACAGATACCCGGGAGTGAGTTACAGACTGGAATCTAATCGATGGGTTCAGGGTGGTTTATATATAGAATAACAGATACCCGGGAGTGAGTTACAGACTGGAATCTAATCGATGGGTTCAGGGTGGTTTATATATAGAATCACAGATACCTGGGAGTGAGTTACAGACTGGAATCTAATCGAGGGGTTCAGGGTGGTTTATATATAGAATCACAGATACCCGGGAGTGAGTTACAGACTGGAATCTAATTGCTGAGGTTAATGGAGAGCAGATGTGTGCCACCAAGGACGGGGCCCGGCCAGTACTGTGATTTTCTGTACGATTTCTCTCTATTGTTGCAGATCTTTATGAGATTCCGTTGCCCTTTGCAACCTTCCCCTTCCTTATTTGGAACAAGAAACAGTTTCCACCTGCCCTGATTTGAGTGGTGTGACTGGGAATTTGTCGAATAAAACCCATTTTCTCCCCCTCTCTTTTTCCGCGTCATGATCCCAAGCAGAGTGCTTCTTTCAGATTGCTCTCTGGCTGCACTGCTTGCCAACCTCATGGGACACAGGTCTGTACTGTGGTCTTAAAGGGACAGGCCTGTGTTCCAGATCTGAGACTACCTGTGAGCAATGCCAGGGGATGATGGATAATTATATACAGAAACATTATCTGCAACCCACACTCTCCATGAGCAATGCCACTGCAGGTCAGATAATTATATACAGAATCATTATCCATAATGCTCACTATCCATGAGCAATGCCAGAGAAGGTCAGGTGGTTATCAACGGAAACTCCTATCCATAATCTGTGCTATCCATGAGCAATGCCAGGGGAGGTCAGATAATTATATAATAGAAACATCATCCATCATCCACACTACCCATGAGCAATGCCACAGAAGGTCTAATAATTATATACAGCAACATTATCCATCGTCCATGCTATCCGTGAGCAATGCCATGGGAGTTTGAGTTTATCTGAATAATTTTTTGTGATAACAATATCGGGAACAAAGCTTAATTGTATTAATTAAATATGTTAAAACTAAGATTAACAGATTAGAATTTTCAATTAAATTAACCACGTTGTGTTTTTTCTTGAATACTCGATGACTCGAGTTACACACAATAGTTTCAAAAGTTCGAAAAATAATCCAGCTGGACTCCCCTAACCTGGAAGCAGAACTCTGCAAATAGTTACAAGTACTCTCTGAGTGACCTCCATAGTTTACCAGCCACTACAAGAACCCTTCCCCCACCCCACTCCCCCCTTAAAGGGACAGACCAGGCTACCGACAACTCCATCTTCTGTGGTGAGTCTCACACTGTGAGGCCCCTGTACTTACAAAACCACCTGTCCTCTGACTTATCGTGAGGAACTCCGCAGTGGATCAGCTGGTGGCCCTATTAAAGAACCCCCTTTGCCCTGTTGCATGGAATCTGGAAAATATCCGCGACAGAGAGGAAATAGAACATGCATTTCTATAGCAACTTTCACATCCTCAGGACGTCTCAAAGCACTTTACAGCCAATGAAGTACTGTTAAAGTGTAGTCACTGTTGTAATGGAGGAAATTAAGCCAATTTGCGCACAGCAAGATCCCACAAACAGCAATGTGATAAAGACGAGGATCATCTGTTTTTAGTGATGTTGGGTTGAGGGATAAATATTGAGCCCCAGGACACCGGGGAGAAGTCCCCCCCCCCCACTCTTCTTCCAACAGCGGCCGTGGGATCTTTTACATCCACCCGAGAGGGGCAGACGGGGCCTCAGTTTAATGTCTCATCCTGAAATACGGCTCGTCTGACAGTGCAGCACTCCCTCAGGGAGTGTCCGCCTGGCAGTTTTGCGCTCGAGTCTCGAGCGGGACTCAAAGCCACAACCTTCTGACTCAGAGGCGAGAGAGATACCCACTGAGCCACAGCTGGCAGCCTGTCGAGAAGCGAGCGCGTAGCGGGTGTTGGGGGGGTGGTGTTTGTCCACGGCTTGCCTCAGCTCTGTTAACTGTTGGTCTTTTATCCCACTACAGCGAACTTAACAGGCCACGTGGAGACGGTGGGGATGGAGAGCTTTGAGCTGCTAAAGGTCCTGGGAACAGGAGGTGAGGTCCTGACTGAGAGAAATAGCAGAGAACCTTCAGTCACTAACTGCTTCGGCAGACTGGGCATGTTCTCAGTGTAAAGGCTGAGAGATTACTTTGTCACTAGGTTTAGGAACAGTGCGAAGGGGTATGTCCTGCACTGAATTCCTATCCTGCAGCCATTCAGAGGTTCTGTTCAATCAAAGGTTGAATTAAAAAAACAATTGTTTATTCAACTTGAACGAGGCTATGTTCAGTACAAATTAATCTCTGCTCCGTCTGCGATTATCTCACTGAAACTGGTCGACTGATTGACAACATGACCAAAATGTTAACCTGTGCTGTACCTGTCCTGGGAGTGTTTGATGGGGACAGTGTAGAGGGAGCTTTACTCTGTATCTAACCCCCGTGCTGTACCTGTCCTGGGAGTGTTTGATGGGGACAGTGTAGAGGGAGCTTTACTCTGTATCTAACCCCCGTGCTGTACCTGTCCTGGGAGTGTTTGATGGGGACAGTGTAGAGGGAGCTTTACTCTGTATCTAACCCCCGTACTGTCCCTGTCCTGGGTGTGTTTGATGGGGGACAGTGTAGAGGGAGCTTTACTCTGTATCTAACCCCCGTACTGTACCTGTCCTGGGAGTGTTTGATGGGGACAGTGTAGAGGGAGCTTTACTCTGTATCTAACCCCCGTGCTGTACCTGTCCTGGGAGTGTTTGATGGGTCAGCGGGCGTCTGAAACTCAAAGAGTACACAATGGCCCTCAAACCTTACTTCAAATTTTTGTATTGCCATTGTTTTACAAACGTGCAAACATACAAATTAGGAGTAGGAGTAGGCCACTCGGCCCCTTGAGCCTGCTCCGCCATTCAGCAGGATCATGGCTGATCGGATTCTAACCTCAACTTCACATTATTGAACGGCGGAGCAGGCTCGAAGGGCCGAGTGACCTACTCCTGTTCCTAATTCGTATGTTTGTATAACCTTTCACCCCCTTGCTTATCAAGAATCTATCTACCTTTGCATTAAAAATATTCTGATTCCACTGTCTTTTGAGGAAGAGAGTTCCAAAGACTCACAACCCTCTGAGAGAAAAAATTTCTCCTGATCTCTGTCTTCAATGGGCGACCCCTTATTTTTAAACAGTGATCCCTAGTTCTAGATTCTCCCACAAGGGGAAACATCCTTTCCACATCCACCCTGTCAAGACCCCTCAGGATCTTATATGTTTCAATCAAGTCGCCTCTTACTCTTCTAAACTCCAGAGGACAAGCTTCGCCTGTCCAACCTTTCCTCGTAAGACAACCTACCCATTCTAGGTATTAGTCTAGTAAACCTTCTCTGAACTGCTTCCAATGCAGTTACATCCTTCCTTAAATAAGGAGACCAATACTGTACACAGTACTCCAGATGTGGTCTCACCAATACTGTACACAGTACTCCAGATGTGGTCTCACCAATACTGTACACAGTACTCCAGATGTGGTCTCACCAATGCCCTGTATAGCTGAAGCATAACCTCCCTACTTTTGTATTCAATTCCTCTCGCGATAAACAATAACACTCTATTAGCTTTCCTAATTACTTGCTGTACCTGCATACTATCTTTTTGCGATTCATGCACTAGGACATCCAGATCCCTCTGCATCGCAGAGCTCTGCAATCTCTCACCATTTATATAATATGCTTCTTTTTTATTCTTCCTGACAAAGTGGACAATTTCCCACTTTCCCACATTGTATGCCATTTGCCAGGTTTTTGCCCACTCACTTAACCTATCTATATCCCTTTGTAGCCCCCTTCTGTCCTCTTCACAAGTTACTTTCCTACCTATCTTTGCGTCATCAGCAAATTTAGCGACCATACCTTCGGTCCCTTCATCTAAGTCATTTATATAAATTGTAAAAAGTTGAGGCCCCAGCACAGATCCCTGTGGCACACCACTTGTTACATCTTGCCAACCAGAAAGTGACCCATTTATGCCTACTCTCTGTTTCCTGTTAGCTGGCCAATCTTCTATCCATGACAATATGTTACCCCCTACACCATGAGCTTTTATTTTCCACAAAAACCTTATCAAATGCTTTCTGGAAATCTAAGTACAATACATCCACTGGTTCCCCTTTATCCACAGCACATGTAACTCCATCAAAGAACTCCAATAAATTGGTTAAACATGATTTCCCTTTCAGAAAACCATGTTGACTCTGCCTGATTACCTTGATTTTTTCTAAATGCCCCGATATAACATCTTTAATAATAGCTTCTAACATTTTGTCTAAGATAGATGTTAAGCTAACTGGCTGTAGTTTCCTGCTTTCTGTCTTCCTCCCTTTTTGAATGAAGGAGTTACATTCGCTATTTTCCAATCTAACGGAACTTGCCCCAAATCTAGGGAATTTTGGAAAATTAAAACTAACGCATCAATTATCTCACTAGCCACTTCTTTTAACGCCCTAGGATGAAGTCCATCAGGACCCGGGGACTTGTCAGCCCGCAGCTCCAACAATTTGTTCAGTACCACTTCCCCGGTGATTGTAATTTTCTTGAGTTCCTCCCTCCCTTCCATTTTATGATTTACAGCTGTGTCAGGGTTTTTTAAGTAGGAAGTTGGTCGGAGGTAAGGAAATGATGCGGCCGGCCTGTACTGAAGGGAATTGTCGTTTTGGACAAGGAATTGGATAAATACTTCGAAGGGGGAAATATTTGCAGGGCTATGTGGGAAAGAGCAGGGGTCAGAGTGGGATTAATGAGGGAAGCTCTTGCAATGGGTAGGCACACGCATGATGGGCTGAATGGCCTCTTCTTCCGCTGCGAGAGTTGATGACCGTGAGTAAATGTTACCAGGCGCAGGCTGTTGGAGGAATGACGCCCGCGGTTTGTGTTCTTTCTTGCCTTGCAGCCTACGGGAAGGTGTTTCTGGTACGTAAAGTCAGCGGTCACGACACAGGCAAACTCTTTGCCATGAAGGTGTTGAAGAAAGCCTCCATCATTCAGAAAGCCAAGACTATGGAGCATACCAAAACCGAGCGGCAGGTGCTGGAACAAATCCGCCAGTCACCGTTCCTCGTCACCCTGCATTACGCCTTCCAAACCGACACCAAGCTGCACCTCATCCTCGGTAAGAGCCGTACTGTACCTGTCCTGGGATGTTTGATGGGGACAGTGTAGAGGGAGCTTTACTCTGTATCAGCTTCAGGTTTTAATGCTGTTTCTCTCACTGTTGCCCAGACTATGTGAGCGGAGGCGAGTTGTTCACCCACCTCTACCAGAGAGACCACTTCACCGAGGCGGAGGTTCGGATCTACATTGGGGAGATTGTTCTGGCCTGGAGCATTTGCACAAGGTATGTGGAAATGCTGTTTGATGGGGACAGTGTAGAGTGAGCTTTACTCTGTATCTAACCTGTGTAAGCTCCCCATCTCTCCCCATCCCGCCCTGTACCTGTCTGGGGATCTCAATCGACCACCGGATTCACCTCCAGGATTTCTTTCGCTGCGGAGTGAGGGACTGTCATGGTGGCAGCGCTATCCCAGCATGCCGAGCAGTCGTGAAAGCCCTCTATGGTCAAGCTCTAGGCCCTCCCCTTGTGGGTTTGAGATGCTCTTTGCCCTGTGACCTTCCTGGGATGGATGTCACTCACGGAGCTGCCTTAGATAACGGGAGGAAGAGGTTGGAAAGTAGTGCTGGAGATGTTACCAAGCAAACCCGAAACACATTCACAAAACCGTCCTCTGCCTGCATCATAAGACGGAGAGGGATGAACCTAACTCTAACCCTCACTCACGACAGGTTCGAGCACGGTGGAGTTCGGGGGGGCAAAAAAGCTGAAGGGATAGAAAACGGCCTTAAAAAAAAACAGTGGAAAGCAGAGAGTTAGCAGTAAAGGGTCATTCCTCAGGATCGGAGGAACGCACAAAGTGACACTCCACACGAGTTAGCGCCAACACTGAGGAAGAACGCAGCACAAGCAGGAGAACATCTGCAGGCTGGGCAGCCAAATGGCGAATGCAGTTTAGCACGGAGAAACGTGAGGTGACGCCCTTTCGTGAACACCTCCTACATGGTAGAAAATTAAGGACTGAATTTGCAGCAGAGACTCGGGGCTATAATATAAGACAGTCACTAATAAATCCAATCGGGAATTCAGGAGGAACTCCTTTACCAGAGAATGTGGAACTCGCTGCCACAGGGAGTGGTTGAGGTGAATAGTTAGCTGCTTCCATAAGGAAATTAGACGAGTACATGAGAGAAGAGGGAATAGAAAGTCATGCTGGTAGTCGGAAACGATGGAACAGGATGAAACGTGTGTGTTGTATAAACTCGAGCACGACTGTATGTAATTCACGGTAAGTCTCCTCCCGCAGCTCGAATCGTTTACAGGATGTCAAGCTAGAGAACATCCTCCTGACCGGAAGGCCATGTGGTGCTCACGGATTTTGGGCTCAGCAAGGAATTTGTCATGGATGAGGTGAGCACTCCTTGAGGATCCTGGGAGCTGAATTGGTCAAGAGCCTGACCCTTGCCCTCTGGGGTGGGGTGGGGTGGGGGGGGGGGCCTGTTCGCTGCAGGGTCTCAAAGACATTTCTCCAGCGCCATTCCCCAGCTCGGGACGTCCCCGCTTTACAGGCGGGAAGAGTTGTCACTGTTGTAATGCAGGGAAGGCGGCAGCCATATTGCGCACAGCAAGATCCCACAGACAGCGATGTGATAATGACCCCGCTCTTCTTGCACGAGCAGCCACGTGACAGGGGCCTCGGGTTTCACGCACCTCCGACACTGCAGCACTCCCTCATACTGCCACTGGGAGTGTCGGCCTGGATTACAGGTTCAAGTGCCTGGTGCGGGGCTCGAACCCATCAACCTTCTGACTCCGAGGAGACTCGAAGGTCATTTTCAATTCCCGACAGTGAACCCAGACGAGTGTCCGACCCAGTGAGTGAGGGAGGAAGCGTGTGCAGGCAGGAGGAAGCAGTCAGGGCAGTTTGGTGTGTGTGGGAGGGAGGGGGATTGACTGGGTCTGATATAGGGTGAGGTCCGACTGAGATCTCCATGTTTATCAAAGAACGACATTCTCTTTCTGTGGACCATCGAGTACATGGCCCCGAAATCATCCGAGGAACTAAATCTGGCACGGAATGGTGAGTGA